>NC_084564.2:43726357-43926357 GCF_033978685.3 Nerophis lumbriciformis
GGCGCCCTAGGCAAGATTTTAGGTGGCGCCCCCCCCCCCCCCCCCCCCCCCCCCCCACATTGGCAGTGAAGTGTATATACTCACAAGAAACCGAATAGCTTTGTCTTTGACCTTTTTTTTACTTAAAGAAAGCAAATTAACAATCAGAATAGTTAACAAGATAAAAAAAAATATGAATAAATAAATGAATGCAAAAAATAAAAAATGAATACATGAAATACAATATTTTTTTACATACATATTGCTTAATTTACATGAATGATGTGCACTTTAACAACTAGGCTTACAACTATACCTAATATATAAAGGGGTGGAAAAGTGACTATTACCTGCAGGGCAAACATTAGCTAACCAGAAGGCAATAACAGTGTAAACAAATAACACCTGCTTAAAAGATCTAATACAAATGTCCCTGAGGAATGTAAGGTGGGAGTACTGTAATTACCTAACGTTACATTATTATTTTCCATAACAATTTAGCCCCCTGCAAAATATTAACCCGACGTTAAAACAGAACTAGCTACTTATTGATTAGCAATTGCCGAATCATGTAACATTAGCTTAATGCTAAAAAGCCAGGTTACTATCACATTCTGTAACGGACAAATAATTTCATGTAGGCTAACGTTACCTACCTGCTACCTCTTGTCTTTTTCTCGTTTCTCCTCCTCTTCTTTTCTCTTTTTTCTTCCCTGGGCACCTGACAGTTTTGGCCGTTTTTGACATCTTGTGTTGATTTTTTGATGTGGTGACGTCCAAAAAGAGTCATGATACGGGAAGGTAGGGGGCGCACCGTGCGGGGGGACGACATAATGTTGTAACAAATAATATTTCTATTATATAGGCTTTACTTTGCATTTTAATTAACGTGGGATTATTTTTTTGTATTTAGAAATAATAGTACCAACTTTTTTTTTTTCTTTTCTCCAACATTTGTGGCACTGGCGTGGCGCCCCCTGATGGACGGCGCCCTTAGCATTTGCCTATACGGCCTATGCCACGGGCCGGCCCTGCCCCCCAGTACATGATTTCTGTTATTTTACGCTTATTTAGCTTGTTGCATTTTCCTGGACATGATTATCATTTGTTTTCTCCTTCTCTGCCTTCACACACCTTGCTCCACTGCCTCATATGCATGTGATGTGTTTAATTGACGTCGCCACACACCATTAGTGCCATTCCTAGTTTCACTGCACGGTTTTAAATGGTTTTCTGCTGATAATTCATCATAGTTAGACTCAACCTTTGCTGTCTTTTTTTTTCTTTCTTCAACTTTCATCTCATTTTCTTGTCTCGTTTATTTTGGCTCAAACTCCCTCTTCACTTTTTACACGGATGATGGGGGACCGTGGCATTTGTTCTCCGAGACCGTTTGTTTTAGTAGGCAAATAATGAAATCCTGATGCAGTCATAACCGGCAAATATTTGTCAATATGATTATTTTTTTTAATACAAGAACTGGAGCTGGTGGACGAGGGAGTAAAGCATGAAAGCATACCTGTTGTGTATAATTTGTCTTCTCAATGCAAGACAATTTTCTCTAAAGATAGGACCTAAATTGCACCGTAGCCCAAAGAGGCATAAAGGTATTCCTGGTCTAATGGTGGTTTGTCTTTCCCTTGACAGCGGCATTGATTGTAGTCTTGGACCGAATTGACATTAATGTCAAGTTCACTTAAGAACAAACATTTCCATAACCTGCCCCAAAGGACGAAGAGCCAATTATTTACATTGGCAGTCTTTTTAAAGTGAACTCATTGAATCTCCAAATACTCTCTTGAGGTGGACTTTGTTTTTATGTCTCGCCCTTCCTCCCAAATCTCTAATTAGTGTTTTACAACGGGAGTTTATACAACACTTCATTTATTTAAAGTGGGCGATTTGAATTGTAAATCCACAAATATTTGTGAATTCGATTAAAACAAAACTTCTGCTGCGCCTCTAAAGCACAGGCTTGGTGAGAAAATGAGTGACTTTGGACTCAGTACAGGTAAAAGCCAGTAAATTAGAATATTTTGAAAAACTTGATTTATTTCAGTAATTGCATTCAAAAGGTGTAACTTGTACATTATATGTATTCATTGCACACAGACTGATGCATTCAAATGTTTATTTCATTTAATTTTGATGATTTGAAGTGGCAACAAATGAAAATCCAAAATTCCGTGTGTCACAAAATTTGAATATTACTTAAGGCTAATACAAAAAAGGGATTTTTAGAAATGTTGGCCAACTGAAAAGTATGAAAATGAAAAATATGAGCATGTACAATACTCAATACTTGGTTGGAGTTCCTTTTGCCTCAATTACTGCGTTAATGCGGCGTGGCATGGAGTCGATGAGTTTCTGGCACTGCTCAGGTGTTATGAGAGCCCAGGTTGCTCTGATAGTGGCCTTCAACTCTTCTGCGTTTTTGGGTCTGGCATTCTGCATCTTCCTTTTCACAATACCCCACAGATTTTCTATGGGGCTAAGGTCAGGGGAGTTGGCGGGCCAATTTAGAACAGAAATACCATGGTCCATAAACCAGGCACGGGTAGATTTTGCGCTGTGTGCAGGCGCCAAGTCCTGTTGGAACTTGAAATCTCCATCTCCATAGAGCAGGTCAGCAGCAGGAAGCATGAAGTGCTCTAAAACTTGCTGGTAGACGGCTGCGTCTACCAGCCTGGATCTCAGGAAACAGAGTGGACCGACACCAGCAGATGACATGGCACCCCAAACCATCACTGATGGTGGAAACTTTACACTAGACTTCAGGCAACGTGGATCCTGTGCCTCTCCTGTCTTCCTCCAGACTCTGGGACCTCGATTTCCAAAGGAAATGCAACATTTGCATGGTTGGGTGATGGTTTGGGGTGCCATGTCATCTGCTGGTGTCGGTCCACTCTGTTTCCTGAGATCCAGGGTCAACGCAGCCGTCTACCAGCAAGTTTTAGAGCACTTCATGCTTCCTGCTGCTGACCTGCACTATGGAGATGGAGATTTCAAGTTCTAACAGGACTTGGCGCCTGCACACAGCGCAAAATCTACCCGTGCCTGGTTTACGGACCATGGTATTTCTGTTCTAAATTGGCCCGCCAACTCCCCTGACCTTAGCCCCATAGAAAATCTGTGGGGTATTGTGAAAAGGAAGATGCAGAATGCCAGACCCAAAAACGCAGAAGAGTTGAAGGCCACTATCAGAGCAACCTGGGCTCTCATAACACCTGAGCAGTGCCAGAAACTCATCGACTCCATGCCACGCCGCATTAACGCAGTAATTGAGGCAAAAGGAGCTCCAACCAAGTATTGAGTATTGTACATGCTCATATTTTTCATTTTCATACTTTTCAGTTGGCCAACATTTCTAAAAATCCCTTTTTTGTATTAGCCTTAAGTATTATTCTAATTTTGTGACACACAAAATTTTGGATTTTCATTTGTTGCCACTTCAAATCATCAAAATTAAATGAAATAAACATTTGAATGCATCAGTCTGTGTGCAATGAATAAATATAATGTACAAGTTACACCTTTTGAATGCAATTACTGAAATAAATCAAGTTTTTCAAAATATTCTAATTTACTGGCTTTTACCTGTATATCTTGGATGGACCGTCCACTATGGGCCTGATCTGCAAACTTGATAGCACACACAAAGCTCATCTACTAAACTTGTGCGGCGAGGATAGTCTGGTAAATGGGGGGGGGAGAAAAAAAATACAAGGAGAGGGGGTCCAGACTGAGGCCAAGGGGGAAAAACCTCACAGCCATAGCACACATAAGCATGTGTGTAAGAGGGAAACATCAAAGAACACAAAGGACATTAAAGACATTAAAAGAGCAGAGCTGATGCAACCACACATTTCTACATCCATCCATCCATCTTCTTCCGCTTATCCGAGGTCGGGTCGCGGGGGCAGCAGCCTAAGCAGGGAAGCCCAGACTTCCCTCTCCCCAGCCACTTCGTCCAGCTCTTCCTGTGGGACCCCGAGGCGTTCCCAGGCCAGCCGGGAGACATAGTCTTCCCAACTTGATCATCTCCGGTGGCATAAGGGACGGTGTGAGCCAAGACATCCAGGGGGTTTAGCTCGCTCGTCTGCGGGAACAAACTGCCGCCATTGCTTGCCGTGCTACCGAGGCCCTTTGTCCCTGAATTGCTCACACACTCCGGCAGATTCAATGGGGGTCTGGCGGCAGATTTCTTTGACTTTATGGTTGGAAATGCATCTGCTTTGAGCGTCGCAGGATATCCACACATTCTTGCCATCTCTGTCGTAGCATAGCTTTCGTGGGTAAAGTGTGCGGAACAAACGTCCAATTTCTTGCCACTTTGGCATCTTTGGGCCACTGGTGCAACTTGAATCCGTCCCTGTTGGTGTTGTTACACCCTCCGACAACACACCGACGAGGCATGATGTCTCCAAGGTACGGAAAACAGTCGAAAAAAACGGAAAATAACAGAGCTGATTTGACTCGGGGTTTGAGAAAATGGCGGATTGCTTCCCGATTCGCTCCGAGAGCGAATAATAGAAAGGGGTTTAATTCACCAAAATTCACCCATTTAGAGTTCGGAAATGGGTTAAAAAAAAATATGGTCTTTTTTCTGCAACATCAAGGTATATATTGACGCTTACATAGGTCTGCTGATAATGTTCCCCTTTAAATGTAGTTTTCTTACACTTCCTAGTCTCATTTGCAAGTATTATATAGAAGATTTTTCATGCAGTTGCAACTCCAAGGCATTATATAGAAGATCTGCGATGAGGTGGCGACTTGTCCAGGGTGTACACTGCCTTCCGCCCGAATGCAGCTGAAATAGGCTCCAGCACCCCCCGCGACCCTGAAAAGGGACCAGCGGTAGGAAATGGATGGAAAGTTCTCTTACCGTCAGAAAAGCGTTGTATCCCAAATAGCTGCAATGGCTTTCTCTTAAGGTATTCATGTGTGATTTCCAGAAGCGTCTGTACATGTACAAGAAGGCCTGGATGACTCACCTCCATATGTCCAGTGGTTATCTCCAAGTTACGAAACCGCTTTATTATTGTGACGTCACATCGCTCCGAGAGCAAATAATAGAAAGGCGTTTAATTCGCCAAAATTCACCCATTTAGAGTTCGGAAATCGGTTAAAAAAATATATGGTCTTTTTTCTGCAACATCAAGGTATATATTGACGCTTACATAGGTCTGGTGATAATGTTCCCCTTTAATTAATTGTATCATTTTTCTTTTAATAAAAAATGAAAGCGGGTCCCACAGACCCGAACACCACACAAGGGTTAGACTTAACTCTAAATAGTTCCTATGGGAAACACTTTTAACCAAGCAGACTGGGCTCGACTTAGGAGGTCCACTGTAGTTCAGGTGTCTCATCACACGGTTGACACGTAGATTAATATTCAGTGTTGGTTTTACGTGTCTGAAAGCGGATCAAAGTGCTGTGTGGGTTCACCGTCAGGGAGGAATGCACAATTCGCAGGGTTCTCTGAGTCTTCTTAACTTTTCACATCCCCCCGCTGCGATGTGAGGGTCTCACACACTTCAGTGCATTGTCTGTTGCCAACATAGCGACGAAGAGTGTGCTGTGCTACCATGCATGCAGACTGTCAGACACACCGAGTTCTCTCAGCTCACGTCTACTTCTTTGAGCAGCTCATACAAGGCAACTCCGGAGTCTTGAAACACGGATGAGCAGTCGGAATGAGGACGTGCTGACAGCTGCAGTAACTAGCATTGCAGATCTGACACGTCTCACCCGATCCCTGTCTGATTAAGTTAAAGTACCAATGATTGTCACACACACACTAGGTGTGGTGACATTTGTCCGTTGTAGTCCGACAGTAGTCTAAGACTTAGACTCAGACAAACTTTAATGATCCACCAGGGAAATTGAGCTCAATGAGTCAATGAGCTTGTTCTTTTTTCCTGTTACCTTTTTGTCATTTGTTATCTCTGTTGCCATTTCTAAGGGTCCAAGGGTCCAGTGTGATTTGTTTTCATGGGCCCCAGAATTCCTGGCCTATATCACACGTTAAGTTTTCTGACAACAGACATCTTAGGTCACATTAAAGTGATTGTCACACACACACACACACACACTAGGTGTGGTGAAATTTGTCCTTTGGCCACGCCTGGGAATCATTTTTGGTGATTTAACCCCCAATTCCAACCCTTGATGCAGAGTGCCAAGCTGGCAGGTCCCGTTTTTATAGTCTTTGGTATGACTCGGCCAGGGTTTGAACTCACGACCTAGCAATCTCAGGGTAGGCCATGTAAACTGACAGAGGGGTCAGTTTTCAGGAGTTGGGCTTGGCACCTGTTGCCTCGACCAGTTCGTCCTCCAAGGGAATCTAAGTTACTGGTTAATCCCAAGTTCTTTTGATGACATATATGCTGAGTAAGAAGGACCACCAAGACAGAATAGGAATATGTTCAAGTTTTACCAAAGCTTTAGGAGGTCATCTTAACGAATACATTAATATCAGCTACTCTAGTTGATCTGACATTCAAAAGGAAAAGCCAACTCCTTGCCCACAATGAAAGTCCCGCCCCCCCTCCCCTCCTCCCTCTCTCCCTCGCAACACTGATAAGGAGAGAGACGTGGGGGTTGTCTTCACATTCCAAGGTTAAGACACTAAACAGGCCTCTGAAGACAAGAGAAACTGGTAGAATATACAAAGGAAAAGTACTAGACACTCTAAACATGGCTATGTAAAAAGAAATAACTCTTAAACATATATGCATCCTCCACACACCTTAGTTCCAGTGAAAGGAACTTTGAATGCTCCATGATACCAAAACATTTTGGACAATTAAGTTAAGTTAACTTAATTAAAGTACCAATGATATGTCTCACACACACACTAGGTGTGGTGAAATTTGTCATCTGCATTTGACCCATCCCCTTGATCACCCCCTAGGAGGTGAGGGGAGCAGTGAGCAGCAGCGGTGGCCGCGCCCGGGAATAATTTTTGGTGATTTAACCCCAAATTCCAACCCTTGATTCTGAGTGCCAAGCAGGGAGGTAATGTGTTAGATATAAATATAAACGAAATACAATGATTTGCAAATTATTGTATTCCGTTTATATTTACATCTAACACAATTTCCCAACTCATATAGAAACAAGGTTTGTATGAGAAAATGGAAGAGTTTGGGAACAACAGCAACTCAGCTACCAAGTGGTAGGCCATGTAAACTGACAGAGGGGTAAGTTTTCAGGAGTTGGGCTTGGCACCTGTTGCCTCGACCAGTTCGTCCTCCAAGGGAATGTAAGTTACTGGTTAATCCCAAATTCTTTCGATGACATATATGCTGAGTCAGAAGGACCACCAAGACAGAATAGGAATATGTTCAAGTTTTACTAAAGCTTTAGGAGATCATCTTAACCAATACATTAATATCAGCTGCTCTAGTTGATCTGACATTCAAAAGGAAAAGCCAACTCCTTGCCCACAATGAAAGTCCCGCCCCCCCTCCCCTCCTCCCTCTCTCCCTCGCAACACTGATAAGGAGAGAGACGTGGGGGTTGTCTTCACATTCCAAGGTTAAGACACTAAACAGGCCTCTGAAGACAAGAGAAACTGGTAGAATATACAAAGGAAAAGTACTAGGTACTCTAAACATGGCTATGTAAAAAGAAATAACTCTTAAACATATATGCATCCTCCACACACCTTAGTTCCAGTGAAAGGAACTTTGAATGCTCCATGATACCAAAACGTTTTAGACAATTAAGTTAAGTTAACTTAATTAAAGTACCAATGTTATGTCACACACACACTAGGTGTGGTGAAATTTGTCATCTGCATTTGACCCATCCCCTTGATCACCCCCTGGGAGGTGAGGGGAGCAGTGAGCAGCAGCGGTGGCCGCGCCCGGGAATATTTTTTGGTGATTTAACCCCAAATTCCCACCCTTGATGCTAAGTGCCAAGCAGGGAGGTAATGTGTTAGATGTAAATATAAACGGAATACAATGATTTTGCAAATCATTGTATTCCGTTTATATTTACATCTCACACAATTTCCCAACTCATATAGAAACAAGGTTTGTACAAGAAAATGGAAGAGTTTGGGAACAACAGCAACTCAGCTACCAAGTGGTAGGCCATGTAAACTGACAGAGGGGTCCGTTTTCAGGAGTTGGGCTTGGCACCTGATTCCCCTTACCAGTTCTTCCTCCAAGGGAATCTAAGTTACTGGTCAATCCCAAGTTCTTTCGATGACATATATGCTGAGTAAGAAGGACCACCAAGACAGAATAGGAACATGTTCAAGTTTTACTAAAGCTTTAGGAGATCATCTTAACCAATACATTAATATCACCTACTCTAGTTGATCTGACATTCAAAAGGAAAAGCCAACTCCTTGCACACAAAGAAAGCCCCTGAAGACAAGAGAAACTGGTAGAATATTCAAAGGAAAAGTACTAGAATCTCTAAACATGGCTATGTAAAAAGAAATAACTCTTAAACATATATGCATCCTCCACACACCTTAGTTCCAGTGAAAGGAACTTTGAATGCTCCATGATACCAAAATATTTTGGACAATTAAGTTAAGTTAACTTAAGTAAAGTACCAATGATATGTCACACACACACTAGGTGTGGTGATATTTGACATCTGCATATATGACCCATCACCCTTGATCACCCCCTGAGAGGTGAGGGGAGCAGTGAGCAGCAGCGGTGGCCACGCCCGGGAATCATTTCTGGTGATTTAACCCCCAATTCCAACCCTTGATTCTGAGTGCCAAGCAGGGAGGTAATGTGTTAGATATAAATATAAACGGAATACAATGATTTGCAAATCATTGTATTCCGTTTATATTTACATCTAACACAATTTCGCAACTCATATAGAAACAAGGTTTGTATAAGAAAATGGCACAGTTTGGGAACAACAGCAACTCAGCTACCAAGTGGTAGGCCATGTAAACTGACAGAGGGGTCCGTTTTCAGGAGTTGGGCTTGGCACCTGATTCCCCATACCAGTTCTTCCTCCAAGGGAATCTAAGTTACTGGTTAATCCCAAATTCTTTCGATGACATATATGCTGAGTCAGAAGGACCACCAAGACAGAATAGGAATATGTTCAAGTTTTACCAAAGCTTTAGGAGATCATCTTAACCAATACATTAATATCAGCTACTCTAGTTGATCTGACATTCAAAAGGAAAAGCCAACTCCTTGCACACAAAGAAAGCCCCCCCCCCTCTCTATTTTGCGACACTGATAAGGAGAGAGACGTGGGGGTTGTCTTCACATTCCAAGGTTAAGACACTAAACAGGCCTCTGAAGACAAGAGAAACTGGTAGAATATACAAAGGAAAAGTACTAGCTACTCTAAACATGGCTATGTAAAAAGAAATAACTCTTAAACATATATGCATCCTCCACACACCTTAGTTCCAGTGAAAGGAACTTTGAATGCTCCATGATACCAAAACATTTTGGACAATTAAGTTAAGTTAACTTAATTAAAGTACCAATGATATGTCATACACACACTAGGTGTGGTGAAATTTGTCATCTGCATTTGACCCATCCCCTTGATCACCCCCTAAGAGGTGAGGGGAGCAGTGAGCAGCAGCGGTGGCCGCGCCCGGGAATAATTTTTGGTGATTTAACCCCAAATTCCAACCCTTGATGCTGAGTGCCAAGCAGGGAGGTAATGTGTTAGATATAAATATAAACGGAATACAATGAATTGTAAATCATTGTATTCCGTTTATATTTACATCTAACACAATTTCCCAACTCATATAGAAACAAGGTTTGTATAAGAAAATGGAAGAGTTTGGGAACAACAGCAACTCAGCTACCAAGTGGTAGGCCATGTAAACTGACAGAGGGGTCAGTTTTCAGGAGTTGGGCTTGGCACCCGTTGCCTCGACCAGTTCGTCCTCCAAGGGAATCTAAGTTACTGGTTAATCCCAAATTCTTTCGATGACATATATGCTGAGTAAGAAGGACCACCAAGACAGAATAGGAATATGTTCAAGTTTTACTAAAGCTTTAGGAGATCATCTTAACCAATACATTAATATCAGCTACTCTAGTTGATCTGACATTCAAAAGGAAAAGCCAACTCCTTGCCCACAATGAAAGTCCCGCCCCACCGTCCCCTCCTCCCTCTCTCCCTCGCAACACTGATGAGGAGAGAGACGTGGGGGTTGTCTTCACATTCCAAGGTTAAGACACTAAACAGGCCTCTGAAGACAAGAGAAACTGGTAGAATATACAAAGGAAAAGTACAAGATACTCTAAACATGGCTATGTAAAAAGAAATAACTCTTAAACATATATGCATCCTCCACACATTAAAGTACCAATGATATGTCACACACACACTAGGTGTGGTGAAATCACCCCCTGGGAGGTGAGGGGAGCAGTGAGCAGCAGTGGTGGCCGCGCCCGGGAATCATTTCTGGTGATTTAACCCCCAATTCCAACCCTTGATGCTGAGTGCCAAGCAGGGAGGTAATGGCTCCCATTTTTATAGTCTTTGGTATGACTCGACCGGGGTTTGAACTCACAACCTACCCATCTCAGGGCGGACACTCTAACCATTAGGCCACTGAGTAGGTTCTCTATAAAACACTATAAAAATAGAGTCAAAATGCAAGACCTTGTATAAACAGTTAATCATCTTCAACCTCAGATTGTTTGAAAGTTTTGACTTCTCAATTTGAATTTGAATTCCCCCAAAAGTTGAAGAAGTCTGGCGCGTTAACACCTCATCCAGAAAATGTGAAGCTCTGCAGGCGACGATCTCTCGCAGAAAAGACGAGCACATTTTCACGCTCTGCGGTGGCAGAGTAATTGCTCAAAATGACGCAGGTTTAAAAATAATCTTAAAATAAAGGCTGGAGCATGCCACATTGCACACCTGACTCGGGGGGGAGGAAGGGATGATGTGGGTCAGTCGCCTGCAAGCGGCACACTTCAATGAGTAGCAAGCGTGGCATGTAAATACAACGTCGATACGTCGTCTGCCAGACACAATCCTGCGTCCTTCGTCTCCAGAAGCACGACCTTTAAAGCAGGAATGATGAAGACTAAAGCCGTAATCTTCACACATGCCCTCACCAAGCTGTAATCTTCACACATGCCCTCACCAAATACTAATACTTTGTGTTGTCTCAGATCTTCTCTAGTAAACAAGTTAGCAGTGAGGATACACAAATGCGGGCCAAGAAATCACGCAGCACACAATGAAGAGGGAAGAAACAAAGCGGATTCATCTAATGAGATTAAAAACAACAACTGGATGCCTTAGACCAGATCTGGGCAAACTAAGACCCGGGGGCCGCATGTGGCCCATTAAGCTTTTCAATCTGGCCCGCCGGACATTCCCAAATCATTTATTTAGATGTTTAAGATGTAAAGTGTAGCTGCCATTATGATGTGCACTCATCTTTTATAATGACCAACTATACTAAGTCTTTACATGCTTGGAATCTGCATCATATACTAGTTACTATGCTCATCTAATTAGTTACTATGCTCGTCTAATTCAATCAATCAATCAATCAATCAATGTTTATTTATATAGCCCTAAATCACAAATGTCTCAAAGGGCTGCACAAGCCACAACGACATCCTCGGTACAAAGCCCACATAAGGGCAAGGAAAAACTCACCCCAGTGGGACGTCGATGTGAATGACTATGAGAAACCTTGGAGAGGACCGCATATGTGGGTAACCCCCCCCCCCCCCCCCCCCTCTAGGGGAGACTGAAAGCAATGGATGTCGAGTGGGTCTGACATAATATTGTGAGAGTCCAGTCCATAGTGGATCCAACATAATAGTGTGAGAGTCCAGTCCATAGTGGATCTAACATAATTGTGAGAGTCCAGTCCATAGTGGATCCAACATAATAGTGTGAGAGTCCAGTCCATAGTGGATCTAACATAATAGTGAGAGTCCAGTCCATAGTGGATCCAACATAATAGTAAGAGTCCAGTCCATAGTGGATCTAACATAATAGTGAGAGTCCAGTCCATAGTGGATCTAACATAATATTGTGAGAGTCCAGTCCATAGTGGATCTAACATAATATTGTGAGAGTCCAGTCCATAGTGGATCCAACATAATAGTAAGAGTCCAGTCCATAGTGGGGCCAGCAGGACACCATCCCGAGCGGAGACGGGTCAGCAGCGCAGAGATGTTCCCAAAAATGTACGACGGAATGACAGACAGAAATACCCATTTTTTTTATATATATACATTTATTTATTTAGCTATTCTTGTTTAAATCACACTTACGTGTAACTTACAAATGACAATATATTTACTTATTTAAGTGTGTATCAAACTGGTAGCCCTTCGCATTAATCAGTACCCAAGAAGTAGTTTTTGGTTTCAAAAAGGTTGGTGACCCCTGTACTAGGGCATCAAATCAGTGTCAGTTGAGTCGGTCCATAGGTTGCCTGTAGGGATTTTTAATGTCCAGCAGATGTCAGTATTTAGTGACACAGTATCGACACAGTATCAATACAGTTTTGCAATGTGTCGAAACGCTTCATGACGCCTCATCAACCCATCACTAGTGTATACAATATATATAAACACCTTTTATGATGGTGTGGTGTGGTGGGCTCTCCTATTTCTGGGGCTGAGGTTGCCGAGGTAGTTAAAAAGCTCCTCGGTGGCAAGTCCCCGGGGGTGGATGAGACCCGCCCGGAGTTCCTTAAGGCTCTGGATGTTGTGGGGCTGTCTTGGTTGACAAGACTCTGCAACATCGCGTGGACATCGGGGGCGGTACCTCTGGATTGGCAGACCGGGGTGGTGGTTCCTCTCTTTAAGAAGGGGAACCGGAGGGTGTGTTCCAACTATCATGGGATCACACTCCTCAGTCTTCCCGGTAAGGTCTATTCAGGTGTACTGGAGAGGAGGCTACGCCGGATAGTCGAACCTTGGATTCAGGAGGAACAGTGTGGTTTTCGTCCTGGTCGTGGAACTGTGGACCAGCTCTATACTCTCGGCAGGGTCCTTGAGGGTGCATGGGAGTTTGCCCAACCAGTCTACATGTGCTTTGTGGACTTGGAGAAGGCATTCGACCGTGTACCCCGGGAGGTCCTGTGGGGAGTGCTCAGAGAGTATGGGGTAACGGACTGTCTTATTGTGGCAGTTCGCTCCCTGTATGATCAGTGTCAGAGCTTGGTCCGCATTGCCGGCAGTAAGTCGGACACGTTTCCAGTGAGGGTTGGACTCCGCCAAGGCTGCCCTTTGTCACCCATTCTGTTCATAACCTTTATGGACAGAATTTCTAGGCGCAGTCAAGGCGTTGAGGGGATCTGGTTTGGTGGCTGCAGGATTAGGTCTCTGCTTTTTGCAGATGATGTGGTCCTGATGGCTTCCTCCGGCCAAGATCTTCAGCTCTCACTGGATCGGTTCGCAGCCGAGTGTGAAGCGACTGGGATGGGAATCAGCACCTCCAAGTCCGAGTCAATGGTTCTCTCCCGGAAAAGGGTGGAGTGCCATCTCCGGGTTGGGGAGGAGATCTTGCCCCAAGTGGAGGAGTTCAAGTACCTCGGAGTCTTGTTCACGAGTGGGGGAAGAGTGGATCGTGAGATCGACAGGCGGATCGGTGCGGCGTCTTCAGTAATGCGGACGCTGTATCGATCCGTTGTGGTGGGGAAGGAGCTGAGCCGGAAGGCAAAGCTCTCGATTTACCGGTCGATCTACGTTCCCATCCTCACCTATGGTCATGAGCTTTGGGTCATGACCGAAAGGACAAGATCACGGGTACAAGCGGCCCAAATGAGTTTCCTCCGCCGAGTGGCGGGGCTCTCCCTTAGAGATAGGGTGAGAAGCTCTGTCATCCGGGGGGAGCTCAAAGTAAAGCCGCTGCTCCTCCACATCGAGAGGAGCCAGATGAGGTGGTTCGGGCATCTGGTCAGGATGCCACCCGAACGCCTCCCTAGGAAGGTGTTTCGGGCACGTCCGACCGGTAGGAGGCCACGGGGAAGACCCAGGACACGCTGGGAAGACTATCTCTCCCGGCTGGCCTGGGAACGCCTCGGGATCCCCCGGGAGGAGCTGGACGAAGTGGCTGGGGAGAGGGAAGTCTGGGCTTCCCTGCTTAAGCTGCTGCCCCCGTGACCCGACCTCGGATAAGCGGAAGAAGATGGATGGATGGATGGACCTTTTATGATAATAAACATATTGTAAAGGCTCCAATGATTGAACTGCACAATCTGAAATATTTTCTATAAATATTTGTCTACCTATACATTCCAATTTAAATAATTATTGATTGCTTCCAATTAAATGTCCTGTACTATTTGTGATTTAGGTAAGCTACAACTACGACTATAATTACAGTATTTACAGACAAGATAGCATACACTAGTGATGGGTTGATGAGGCGTCATGAAGCGTTTCGACACATTGCAAAACTGTATTGATACTGTGTCGATACTGTGTCACTAAATACTGACATCTGCTGGACATTAAAAATCCCTACAGGCAACCTATGGACCGACTCAACTGACACTGATTTGATGCCCTAGTACAGGGGTCACCAACCTTTTTGAAACCAAAAACTACTTCTTGGGTACTGATTAATGCGAAGGGCTACCAGTTTGATACACACTTAAATAAGTAAATATATTGTCATTTGTAAGTTACACGTAAGTGTGATTTAAACAAGAATAGCTAAATAAATAAATGTGTATATATATAACAAAAAATGGGTATTTCTGTCTGTCATTCCGTCGTACATTTTTTTTTCCTTTTACGGAAGGTTTTTTGTAGGGAATAAATGATGAAAAAAACACTTAATTGAACGGTTTAAAAGAGGAAAAAACACGAAAAAAATTAAAATAAAATTTTGAAACATAGTTTATCTTCAATTTCGACTCTTTAAAATTCAAAATTCAACCGACAAAAAGAAGAGAAAAACTAGCTAATTTGAATCTTTTTGAAAAAATTAAAAAAAATAATTTATGGAACATCATTAGTCATTTTTCCTGATTAAGATACATTTTAGAATTTTGATGACATGTTTTAAATTGGTTAAAATTCAATCTGCACTTTGTTAGAATATTTAACAAATTGGACCAAGCTATATTTCTAACAAAGACAAATCAGTATTTCTTCTAGATTTTCCAGAACAAAAATTTTAAAAGAAATTGAAAATACTTTGAAATAAGATTTAAATTTGATTCTACAGATTTTCTAGATTTGCCAGAATAATTTTTTTGATTTCGAATCATAGTAAGTTTGAAGAAATATTTCACAAATATTCTTCGTCGAAAAACCAGAAGCTAAAATATTTATTATTCTTTACAATAAAAAATAAATAAATTTACTTGAACATTGATTTAAATTGTCAGGAAAGAAGAGGAAGAAATTTAAAAGGTAAAAAGGTATATTTGTTTAAAAATCCTAAAATCATTTTTAAGGTTGTATTGTTTCTCTAAAATTGTATTTCTAAAAGTAATAAGAAGCAAAGTAAAAAATAAATGAATTTATTTAAACAAGTGAAGACCCATCCATCCATCCATTTTCTACCGCTTATTCCAAGTGAAGACCAAGTCTTTAAAATATTTTCTTGGATTTTCAAATTCCATTTGAGTTTTGTCTCTTTTAGAATTAAAAATGTCGAGCAAAGCGAGACCAGCTTGCTAGTAAATAAATACAATTTAAAAAAAAAAAATAGAGGCAGCTCACTGGTAAGTGCTGCTCTTTGAGCTATTTTTAGAACAGGCCAGCGGGCGACTGATCTGGTCCTTACGGGCTACCTGGTGACCGCGGGCACCGCGTTGGTGACCCCTGCCCTAGTATATACAATAATATAAACCAAGTCATTTAGGATTATTTCATATCTTCATTTAAATAAAAATATATTTTTATCTTTTTTAGATACAGTCAATAAATAATGTGAACATGTATCATAACATGGAAATCTAAGAGAACGTGTTGTGGATGATTGTGGACTGGGAATTGTTTTAATTTTATTTTTTTACACATTTTTATTTAAAAAAAAAAAAAAAAAGTTTTTCCGACGATTTCTCTTCTTAGTTATTATTTCTCCGGCTGTAGAAAAGAGCCGCTCACAGGGCACAGAGGAGGCGACACAGTTGGCGTATCGGTCACGTGACCAAAACAGCTCATGATCGGTCACGTGACTTTCTAAAAGCGGTACGCGCACCGACACAGGGTTTCGCTCTTTGAGCTCGACGCATGCGCCGATGCATCGGTGTTGCCGGACCCATCACTAGTATACACTTACTATGTGTGTGTGTGTGTGTGTGTGTATGCGTGTGTGTGTGTGTGTGTATATAGTACAGGTCAAAAGTTTGGACATACCTTCTTATTTCAATGCGTTTTCTTTATTTTCATGACTATTGTGAAGTGAAGTGAATTATATTTATATAGCACTTTTCTGGATCATATCAGTACAATTTTTAACTTCTTTACTTAATCCATTCCATAATTTAATTCCACATACTGATATGCTAAAAGTTCTAAGTGTTGTACGTGCATATAAATGTTTGTATTAGATCTCTCTCAAGCAGGTGTTTTTTGTTTACATCGATATTGCCTTCTGGTTAGCTAATGTTTGCCCTGCAGGTAATAGTCACTTTTCCACCCCTTTATATATTAGGTATAGTTGTAAGTAAAAAAAAAAAGGTCAAAGACAAAGCTATTCGGTTTCTTGTGAGTATATACACTTCACTGCCGATGTGGGGGGGCGCCACCTAAAATCTTGCCTAGGGCGCCAGATTGGTTAGGGCCGGGCCTGAGTACCACTACCAATGCCCAGATACCTGGGTATTGATTCATTTAGGAAACAGGTACCCATTTCTACTTGTGGCCTTATTTTACATGTCTTCCATCTATTTTCGTATCATGACGAATGCCTTTTTTCGGTAAACATTAGAGGAAATCCATCACTGCAAGAAAGGGAACATCTGGAGAAATGAATATCATCAGATTCTAATGAAAATGCATTTGGAAACATCCTATCAAAAAATGTCATTCCCCCACTTCCAGCTGTTGGACGGCAACACATTTCCCAGGTTCTGACAGCTGAATTGCCACATCATATCGCTTGCCTTCATCTCCGAGATGTATGGTAACGAGAGAGGCATCCGTCCATTTCGAGGGCGTACTTACCGTACTTACTTCCACTCTCGGTGGTGTCGACCCAGCCCGGTCCCGTGCACACGCTCCATTTAGGTTCTTGATCATGATCAATATGACTTATAACAGAAATGTTATAATTCAAAGACTCAAAGTAATCAAAAAGTTAAGCTCATGTGCGTTTTGAAGGCATTGCATTCACTTCATATGATTGGTGGTCTTGTACTAAATAATAAATCATCTCAGCTGCCTACACAAGTACAAACCCCGTTTCCATATGAGTTGGGAAATTGTGTTAGATGTAAATGTAAACGGAATACAATGATTTGCAAATCATTTTCAAGCCATATTCAGTTGAATATGCTACAAAGACAACATACCGTATTTTCCGCACTATTAGCCGCACCTAAAAACCACAAATTTACTCAAAAGCTGACAGTGCGGCTTATAACCCGGTGCGCTTTATATATGGATTAATATTAAGATTCATTTTCATAAAGTTTCGGTCTCGCAACTACGGTAAACAGCCGCCATCTTTTTTCCCCGTAGAAGAGGAAGTGCTTCTTCTTCTACGCAAGCAACCGCCAAGGTAAGCACCCGCCCCCATAGAAGAGGAAGCGCTTCTTCTTCTACTGTAAGCAACCACCCGCCCGCGTAGAAGAAGAAGAAGCGCGCGGATATTACGTTTCATTTCCTTTGTGTGTTTACATCTGTAAAGACCACAAAATGGCGACAGGTTTCCGGTTCATGAAAAGACGCAATCTCTCCATCCGCACACGGACTACTATTTCACAGCAACTGCCTAAAGACTTTCAAGAAAAGCTGGCTACTTTCCGTGCATATTGTAAAAACAAGATAGCTGAAAAAAAGATCCGGCCAGAGAACATTATCAACATGGACGAGGTTCCACTGACTTTTGATATTCCTGTGAACCGCACTGTGGATACAACGGGAGCACGTACGGTGAATATTCGCACCACAGGGAATGAGAAGTCATCCTTCACTGTGGTTCTAGCTTGCCATGCTAATGGCCAGAAACTTCCACCCATGGTGATATTCAAAAGGAAGACCTTGCCAAAAGAGACCTTTCCAGCCGGCGTCATCATAAAAGCTAACTCGAAGGGATGGATGGATGAAGAAAAGATGAGCGAGTGGTTAAGGGAAGTTTACGCGAAGAGGCCGGGTGGCTTTTTTCACGCAGCTCCGTCCATGTTGATATACGACTCCATGCGCGCCCACATCACGCTGGTTTTTAATATATTATTAAAGTTTGACTGACCTATCTGACTGTTTTTTTGACATTCCTTTAGCGCAGTTAGATGCGGCTTATAACACGGGGCGGCTTATAGGTGGACAAAGTTTTGAAATATGCCGTTCATTGAAGGCGCGGCTTATAACCCAGGGCGGCCTTATGGTGCGGAAAATACGGTATTTGATGTTCGAACTCATAAACTTTATTTGTTTTGCAAATAATAATTAACTTAGAATTTCATGGCTGCAACACGTAAAGGGCATGTTCACCACTGTGTTACATGGACTTTCCTTTTAACAACACTCAGTAAAGGTTTGGGAACTGAGGAGACACATTTTTGAAGCTTCTCAGGTGGAATTCTTTCCCATTCTTGCTTGATGTACAGCTTAAGTTGTTCAACAGTCCGGGTGGTCTCCGTTGTGCTATTTTAGGCTTCACATTTTCAATGGGAGACAGGTCTGGACTACAGGCAGGCCAGTCTAGTACCCGCACTCTTTTACTATGAAGCCACGTTGATGTAACACGTGGCTTGGCATTGTCTTGCTTAAATAAGCAGGGGCGTCCATGGTAACGTTGCTTGGATGGCAACATATGTTGCTCCAAAACCTGTATGTACCTTTCAGCATTAATGGCGCCTTCACAGTTGTGTAAGTTACCCATGTCTTGGGCACTAATACACCCCCATACCATCACACATGCTGGCTTTTACACTTTGCGCCTATAACAATCCGGATGGTTCTTTTCCTCTTTTGACGTCCACAGTTTCCAAAAACAATTTGAAATGTGGACTCGTCAGACCACAGAACACTTTTCCACTTTGTATCAGTCCATCTTAGATGAGCTCAGGCCCAGCGAAGCCGACGGCGTTTCTGGGTGTTGTTGATAAACGGTTTTCGCCTTGCATAGGGAGACTTTTAACTTGCACTTACATATGTAGCGACCAACTGTAGTTACTGACAGTGGGTTTCTGAAGTGTTCCTGAGCCCATGTGGTGATATCCTTTACACACTGATGTCGCTTGTTGATGCAGTACAGCCTGAGGGATGGAAGGTCACGGGCTTAGCTGCTTACGTGCAGTGATTTATCCAGATTCTTTGAACCCTTTGATGATATTACGGAGCGTAGATGGTGAAATCCCTAAATTCCTTGCAATAGCTGGTTGAGAAAGGTTTTTCTTAAACTGTTCAACAATTTGCTCACGCATTTGTTGACAAAGTGGTGACCCTCGCCCCATCCTTGTTTGTGAATGACTGAGCATTTCATGGAATCTACTTTTATACCCAATCATGGCACCCACCTGTTCCAAATTAGCCTGCACACCCGTGGGATGTTCCAAATAAGTGTTTGATGAGCATTCCTCAACTTTATCAGTATTTGTTGCCACCTTTCCCAACTTCTTTGTCACGTGTTGCTGCCATCAAATTCTAAAGTTAATGATTATTTATTTTTACAATATCATATTTTTTTCGCATAATTTCCAACTCCGAGCTGTATAAACTTGAATGCTTATTGGTTTTAGTCATATCTGGTGATTATTTGTGAAATAAAGGAGTGTGTGGGCTAAGAAGAGCTGGACTTCTGTTATGGGTTGGAAAATATGCTACTCTACTTGGATTTTTTTGGGGCTGAAAAGGTTCTTGAAATTATCTCGCAGATTTTAGGAGACACTTTCTCCAAGCGTGGTACGGAAAAAAAGCCAGCATCTTGCAATTACCGTATTTTCCGGACTATAAGGGCACACTTAAAATCAGTGCGCCTTATAACCCGGTGTGCCTAATGCAAGGGATAAGTTTGGTTGAGCTTACCCAGCTCAAAGCTATTTTATTTGGTGCACGGTGTAATGATAAGTGTGGCCAGTAGATGGCAGACAAACATAATAGATAAATGTAGGCTGCACTTTGATGGCAATATGACTCAAGTAGACAACACCAACATTTTAATATGTTCCATTGAAAATATAGAACATTACATACGGCGCTCAAAAATCCATCAAAATGTTTTAGTAGGACTTTGGTAAGCTATGAAGCCACACCGCTTGATGGATTGTGCTGTGCTTCAACATAGGAGTATTATTATGCTGTGTGTATAAGGCAGCGTTTCTCAAAGTGTGGGGCGCGCCCCACTGGTGGGGAATAGAGACATGACAGGTGGGGCGCGAGGAACGGGAGGAAATTTCACTTTACATTTTTTTTTTATTATTATATTCTTAGATTATTTTTTTTTACTATGCTTTCATTTTCTATACACACTGTAAATCACTTTGTGATTCTGTCTGTGAAATCCGCTATATAAATAAATGGAAATTACCGGTACTTATTTTTACTGTAGGCTTTATATTTCTCGGTACGAGCGAAAGTTTGAGAGACATAGCAACAGTAACTAATGGGGGCGGGGCTAAGCGGAACAAACTTTCGCGCGGATGGGTAGCAGGCTAATGTGTGGATCACAATTACACAAATATATACATTTGTGACTCGCACCTCAAAGGTCGTCGAGCCAGAGCCAGCGCCTGCAGAGAAACAAAAATGTGACGGGCACACACTGTGTCATTCACCGGGAAGCACTCGCGTCAAGGCAGCTCAGCCCCGAACTCAATGAGGTTTTAACAGATGTTGTGAGCGCGGTAAATTTGATCAAAACACGACCACTGAAAGTGCGACTGTTCTCTGCACTGTGTGAGGAAATGGGAGCTGATCATACAGCCGTGCTGTTTCACAGTGAAGCAAGGTGGCTCTCCTGGGGCAAAGTGCTGTCACTTGCCCTGTCTTGCCAAATGCATAGCTCCTCCTTTTTTTTGAAAAGATTGCAAAGTGGCACTTTTATTGTATTTATTAGTGAACTTGATGCAAGTTATTTGATTTATTATTGAACTTGATGCAAGTTATAACACTTTTTTTGATTTATTATTGAACTTGATGCAAGTTATAACACTTTTGTTTTATTTATTATTGAACTTGATGCAAGTTATAACACTTTTTTTGATTTATTATTGAACTTGATGCAAGTTATTTGATTTATTATTGAACTTGATGCAAGTTATAACACTTTTATTTGATTTATTATTGAACTTGATGCAAGTTATAACACTTTTTTTGATTTATTATTGAACGTGATGCAAGTTATAACACTTTTTTGATTTATTATTGAACTTGATGCAAGTTATTTGATTTATTATTGAACTTGATGCAAGTTATAACACTTTTATTTGATTTATTATTGAACTTGATGCAAGTTATAACACTTTTTTGATTTATTATTGAACTTGATGCAAGTTATAACACTTTTTTTGATTTATTATTGAACTTGATGCAAGTTATAACACTTATTTGATTTATTATTGAACTTGATTCAAGTTATAACACTTTTTTTTATTTATTATTGAACTTGATGCAAGTTATGACACTTATTTGATTAATTATTGAACTTGATTCAAGTTATAACACTTTTTTTGATTTATTATTGAACGTGATGCAAGTTATAACACTTTTTTTGATTTATTATTGAACTTGATGCAAGTTATAACACTTTTGTTTTATTTATTATTGAACTTGATGGAAGTTATTTTATTTATCATTGAACTTGATGCAAGTTGTACCACAGCTGCACAGTTATTTTATTTATCATTGAACTTGATGTTATTTTATGTTATTGAGTTTGAATGTATACAACTTGATGTTCAATAAATTTGAAAATGTTAAAGCTTGGCATTAGCGCTCTGTTGGGGGCGATGGGGGCAGGTGGGGCTTGAAAACTCCCCCTTGTCCAAAGTGGGGGATGACAAAAAAAAGTTTGAGAACCACTGGTATAAGGTAAGACATATTATCTGGCATTTTGTTTCACAATATTATGCAAAAGCAACTTTTCTTACCTTCTGGTACCTGCTGATCTATATTTGGGATCTGCATAAATCCTGAAAAATTGTGCGCATCCGCCTTTGTAGTTGATAAGCTTCTTCCTTTTCTCTATCTTCTTGACATTCATCCTCCACTGTTGCCATTTCTAGTATAAAGTAGTGTAAAGTTCTTACTTATATCTGTCAGTAAACTCGCCATGAAAGCACTAAAACATACCGGTGTGGTGAGTTTACATTATTCACCCAAGGAACTTTAGTTATTGGACGGTTTTTCACGGGACACATTTCCGGTGTTGTTGTTTCCGGATGAGGAGATGCTGCTCCGTTATTGATTGAAGTAAAGTGTGAATGTCATTAAAACAGTTAGCGCCATCTTTTGACACTTCTTCCACGCCCGTCCTTGCACGCTACACCGCTACAACAAATATGACGGGGAGAAGACGATGTCCAAGTGGAGGCACGTAAATAAGACCGCCCACAAAACGGCGCATCCTGAAGCAACTTGAAGATGATGTGTAAAACATCATCCATGCAACATTTTGAGCAAAGAACCACCATCACATGTTATGTAGACCACAAGAAAGTCTTCTACATTTGGAAAAAGTCCCAAAGGGTCCCCAACCAAAAGGCAAAAAACAAAACAAAAGGGAAACCAAAGACTTTTAAGACAAAATCTGTATTTTACTTTCTTAAATATTCAGGTTTGAGCTATATTAGGTCGATATTTGTTGTCATTGCACAAGTACAACGAAACTTTGTTTTCAGCCCAAACCCCATACTTGCCAACCTTGAGACCTCTGATTTCGGGAGGTGGGGGGTGGGGGTCGTGGTCGGGGGTGGGGCGGGGGGCGTGGTTAAGATATATATATATAAGAAATACTTGACTTTCAGTGAATTCTAGCTATATATATATATATATATATATTTTATTACATATATATATATATATAAATAAAAGGAATACTTGAATGTCGGTGTTCATTTATTTACACATAGCACTCATCTACTCATTGTTGAGTTAAGGGTTGAATTGTCCATCCTTGTTCTATTCTCTGTCACTATTTCAGAACACACACATTATACAAATATACATTATAAAATCAATAAGAAAACGGGAGCTCTAATTTGGGAGTCTGAATTAGGATCAGAAGTTCCTATATAAACATTGCGCACTCACGTCGCCTTTTTGTATTGATTACTGCAGCTGTGCACTGGATTCATTCACAAATACAAACTACAACTCACAAACACTTTAGAGTTAGGCTCCACCATCAGAATGTGTACTTAAACTTATAAAGATCACATGGATACAAAAACAAAACCGAACATGACCAAAACAAAAACATGATCACACAGACATGACACAACAGGTGTAATTAACATTTTAGATTGAGTAATAATGTAGAAATTGTTAAAAAAAAACCTAACAAACAATTGTCAAAAATACAACTCGCATAATAGCTGTGCATGCAATGTTCAGCAGAAAATAAGTGATGTGACGAGCAAGTAGCGGGAAGGGGATTCACGGCCCAAGTCCAGTCCTGTACAAAGGGACTTGTGTGAGTGTGCTCTTGAAGACAGGAAATCAAAACCAGTCCCTCCACAATAAATCCGCTTGATGGATGCAGCCCATGTTGCTTAGTGCATGTACCTCCGTCAGCTCGGTGTGCAGGGGTGCTCTTTAAAGGCGGTATGTCCACTGAAGTGATCTTGGTGGGAAAAGGGATTAGTACTTTGCCACATAAGCTATGGGCTCTTCCCTGCTGTAAGGACCGCACGTCTTCCCTTGGCCAGATAAGACAAGGAACACGTGCTCAGAGGCCGCTAACACCATGTTGGCGTTTTATGTAATATTCCGCCTTCTATCTACTCTCTCTCCAGTTGTACGGTCTCTCTAGCTCGACCCCACCGGTGGAGACGGGCGACGGTCCTACGGAGCAAAGGGTTTTTTTAAGAGGGACATTTTTCCTGGTCTCCTTTCAGTTGGTTTTCTTTTATGTGTGAAGAGCATGGTTGTACCGTGTGTAGACCTGCACCATGTCTGAAGTGAGCGGGGCTAAGTGAGTGTATTACAGTGTGGGTTAAAACGATAAGAACTACTGTAATAATAAGAAAGGCTTAGGTGTACTGGAGAGGAGGCTACGCCGGATAGTCGAACCTCGGATTCAGGAGGAACAGTGTGGTTTTCGTCCTGGTCGTGGAACTGTGGACCAGCTCTATACTCTCGGCAGGGTCCTTGAGGGTGCATGGGAGTTTGCCCAACCAGTCTACATGTGCTTTGTGGACTTGGAGAAGGCATTCGACCGTGTACCCCGGGAAGTCCTGTGGGGAGTGCTCAGAGAGTATGGGGTATCGGACTGTCTTATTGTGGCAGTTCGCTCCCTGTATGATCAGTGCCAGAGCTTGGTCCGCATTGCCGGCAGTAAGTCGGACACGTTTCCAGTGAGGGTTGGACTCCGCCAAGGCTGCCCCTTGTCACCGATTCTGTTCATAACCTTTATGGACAGAATTTCTAGGCGCAGCCAGGGCGTTGAGGGGATCTGGTTTGGTGGCTGCAGGATTAGGTCTCTGCTATTTGCAGATGATGTGGTCCTGATGGCTTCCTCCGGCCAGGATCTTCAGCTCTCGCTGGATCGGTTCGCAGCCGAGTGTGAAGCGACTGGGATGGGAATCAGCACCTCCAAGTCCGAGTCCATGGTTCTCTCCCGGAAAAGGGTGGAGTGCCATCTCCGGGTTGGGGAGGAGATCTTGCCCCAAGTGGAGGAGTCAAGTACCTCGGAGTCTTGTTCACGAGTGGGGGAAGAGTGGATCGTGAGATCGACAGGCGGATCGGTGCGGCATCTTCAGTAATGCGGACGCTGTATCGATCCGTTGTGGTGAAGAAGGAGCTGAGCCGGAAGGCAAAGCTCTCGATTTACCGGTCGATCTACGTTCCCATCCTCACCTATGGTCATGAGCTTTGGG
This sequence comes from Nerophis lumbriciformis, assembly GCF_033978685.3. Taxonomy (NCBI): domain Eukaryota; kingdom Metazoa; phylum Chordata; class Actinopteri; order Syngnathiformes; family Syngnathidae; genus Nerophis; species Nerophis lumbriciformis. The sequence continues at coordinate 43,751,508 of NC_084564.2, forward strand.
TCATGACCGAAAGGACAAGATCACGGGTACAAGCGGCCGAAATGAGTTTCCTCCGCCGAGTGGCGGGGCTCTCCCTTAGAGATAGGGTGAGAAGCTCTGCCATCCGGGAGGAGCTCAAAGTAAAGCCGCTGCTCCTCCACATGGAGAGGAGCCAGATGAGGTGGTTCGGGCATCTGGTCAGGATGCCACCCGAACGCCTCCCTAGGAAGGTGTTTCGGGCACGTCCGACCGGTAGGAGCCCACGGGGTAGACCCAGGACACGCTGGGAAGACTATCTCTCCCGGCTGGCCTGGGAACGCCTCGGGATCCCCCGGGAGGAGCTGGACGAAGTGGCTGGGGAGAGGGAAGTCTGGGCTTCCCTGCTTAAGCTGCTGCCCCCGCGACCCGACCTCGGATAAGCGGAAGAAGATGGATGGATGGATGGGCTTAGGAAATCTAAAGCTGGTAGATCAATTTCGTCAAGTATCATCAGGATTAGCGTTGCAGCTATCAATTATTTTAGTGTTTGTTTGATCATTCGAATAATTGTATAAAACGCATTTTATTACCTTTTATTGCCATCATTTTATTTGCTAATAAATGCGTATCATCAACACTGAAATTGCACGTGTTAATAAAAATGTCAAAAAAATTAAAAAATCATGGCTGTTGGCCACCACACAGACCATGGCACCCACACACCACAGCTCTCATGAACGCTCCTCTGCGACAGCCATGGGCAAACAGTAATTCATGTTCTATTATGTTAGATCCACTATGGACTGGACTCTCACACTATTATGTTAGATCCACTATGGAATGGACTCTCACACTATTATGTTAAATCCACTATGGACTGGACTCTCACACTATTATGTTAGATCCACTATGGACTGGACTCTCACTATTATGTTAGATCCACTATGGACTGGACTCTCACACTATTATGTTAGATCCACTATGGACTGGACTCTCACACTATTATGTTAGATCCACTATGGACTGGACTCTCACACTATTATGTTAGATCCACTATGGAATGGACTCTCACACTATTATGTTAAATCCACTATGGACTGGACTCTCACACTATTATGTTAGATCCACTATGGACTGGACTCTCACTATTATGTTAGATCCACTATGGAATGGACTCTCACACTATTATGTTAGATCCACTATGGACTGGACTCTCTCACTATTATGTTAAATCCACTATGGACTGGACTCTCACACTATTATGTTAGATCCACTATGGACTGGACTCTCACACTATTATGTTAGATCCACTATGGACTGGACTCTCACACTATTATGTTAGATCCACTATGGACTGGACTCTCACACTATTATGTTAGATCCACTATGGACTGGACTCTCACACTATTATGTTAGATCCACTATGGACTGGACTCTCACACTATTATGTTAGATCCACTATGGACTGGACTCTCACACTATTATGTTAGATCCACTATGGACTGGACTCTCACACTATTATGTTAGATCCACTATGGACTGGACTCTCACTATTATGTTAGATCCACTATGGACTGGACTCTCACACTATTATGTTAGATCCACTATGGACTGGACTCTCACACTATTATGTTAGATCCACTATGGACTGGACTCTCACTATTATGTTAGATCCACTATGGACTGGACTCTCACTATTATGTTAGATCCACTATGGACTGGACTCTCACTATTATGTTGGATCCACTATGGACTGGACTCTCACTATTATGTTAGATCCACTATGGACTGGACTCTCACTATTATGTTAGATCCACTATGGACTGGACTCTCACACTATTATGCTAGATCCACTATGGAATGGACTCTCACACTATTATGTTAAATCCACTATGGACTGGACTCTCACACTATTATGTTAGATCCACTATGGACTGGACTCTCACACTATTATGTTAGATCCACTATGGACTGGACTCTCACACTATTATGTTAGATCCACTATGGACTGGACTCTCACTATTATGTTAGATCCACTATGGACTGGACTCTCACTATTATGTTAGATCCACTATGGACTGGACTCTCACACTATTATGCTAGATCCACTATGGAATGGACTCTCACACTATTATGTTAAATCCACTATGGACTGGACTCTCACACTATTATGTTAGATCCACTATGGACTGGACTCTCACTATTATGTTAGATCCACTATGGACTGGACTCTCACTATTATGTAAGATCCACTATGGACTGGACTCTCACTATTATGTTAGATCCACTATGGACTGGACTCTCACACTATTATGTTAGATCCACTATGGAATGGACTCTCACACTATTATGTTAAATCCACTATGGACTGGACTCTCACACTATTATGTTAGATCCACTATGGACTGGACTCTCACTATTATGTTAGATCCACTATGGACTGGACTCTCACACTATTATGTTAGATCCACTATGGACTGGACTCTCACACTATTATGTTAGATCCACTATGGACTGGACTCTCACACTATTATGTTAGATCCACTATGGAATGGACTCTCACACTATTATGTTAAATCCACTATGGACTGGACTCTCACACTATTATGTTAGATCCACTATGGACTGGACTCTCACTATTATGTTAGATCCACTATGGAATGGACTCTCACACTATTATGTTAGATCCACTATGGACTGGACTCTCTCACTATTATGTTAAATCCACTATGGACTGGACTCTCACACTATTATGTTAGATCCACTATGGACTGGACTCTCACACTATTATGTTAGATCCACTATGGACTGGACTCTCACTATTATGTTAGATCCACTATGGACTGGACTCTCACACTATTATGTTAGATCCACTATGGACTGGACTCTCACACTATTATGTTAGATCCACTATGGACTGGACTCTCACTATTATGTTAGATCCACTATGGACTGGACTCTCACACTATTATGTTAGATCCACTATGGACTGGACTCTCACACTATTATGTTAGATCCACTATGGACTGGACTCTCACTATTATGTTAGATCCACTATGGACTGGACTCTCACTATTATGTTAGATCCACTATGGACTGGACTCTCACAATATTACGTTGTGGCTTGTGCAGCCCTTTGAGACACTGGTGATTTAGGGCTATAGAAGTAAACACTGTTTTATTAATTGATTGATTGAATGTTCTAGGCATTACTTGAACTGATTAATTGTTGCATTAATCAGAATAAAATGACAGTGAAAATGCTTGTCCCTTTCGGGGTCGCGGTAGCCTATCTCAGTTGCATTCGGGCGGAAGGTGGGGTACACCCTGGACAAGTCACCACCTCATCGCATTTTTCAAAACCCATTTTGGAAAAAATTCAATGTGTTTTCTTTATTTTCATGACTATTTACATTGTAGATTGTCTCAGACTTTCTTCTCTGTGAATTATTTTTTTATATTTAATACTTAAAAGTCAGCGATGGAGAGACACAAAAGTGAGTTTAAAAAATGAGTATGATTGAATGATTAAAACTGCTAATTAACTTTTTTTTCCTTTTGATTCCTAGTTGTTTTTTTAAATCAATTTTGTTGGACATTGTTTAATGTTAGAGTATAAATCTGATTTAAAAAAATGGAGGGTTGTGATATTCACTAATGAACCAAATCGAGTGACTGGATCATTAACATGAACAATGGAATTGGAACATTGCAGTGATTTGATTAGCAACACTGTTGGTAACAAATGCCGGACTCCTCTGCCTCACCTAAATACGTCAAACTGATTAAAAATAGGGCCCCAAAAGGCCTCCCATTCCCCAGGAACACCTGCTGGAACCCTCCGCCTCACCAAAATACACCAATTTGTCTGAAAATAGGGCCCCAAAAGGCCTCCCATTCCCCGGGAACACCTGTTGAAACCTTCTGCCTCACCAAAATACGCCAATCTGATTAAAAATAGGGCCTCAAAAAGCCTCCCATTCCCCGGGGACACCTGCTGGAACCCTTCACCTCACCAAAATACACCAAACTGTCTGGAAATAGTGCCCCAAAAGGCCTCCCATTCCCCGGAAACACCTGCTAGAACCCTGTGCCTCACCAAAATACACCAAACTGTCTCAAAATAGGGCCCTAAAAGGCCTCCTATTCCCCGGGAACACCTGCTGGAACCCTCCGCCTCACCAAAATACACCAAATTGTCTGAAAATAGGGCCTCATAAGGCCTCCCATTCCCCGGGAGCACCTGCTAGAACCCTCCGCCTCACCAAAATACGCCAAACTGATTAAAAATAGGGCCCCAAAATGCCTCCCATTCCCCAGGAACACCTGCTAGAACCCTCCGCCTCACCAAAATATGCCAAACTGTCTGAAAATAGTGCCCCAAGAGGCCTCCCATACCCCGGAAACACCTGCTGGAACCCTACGCCTCACCAAAATACACCAAACTGTCTCAAAATAGGGCCCCAAAAGGCCTCCTATTCCCCAGGAGCACCTGCTGGAACCCTCCGCCTCACCAAAATACACCAAATTGTCTGAAAATAGGGCCCCATAAGTCCTCCCATTCCCCGGGAACACCTGCTAGAACCCTCCGGCTCACCAAAATACGCCAAACTGATTAAAAATAGGGCCCCAAAATGCCTCCCATTCCCCAGGAACACCTGCTGTAACCCTCTGCCTCACCAAAATACGCCAAACTGATTAAAAATAGGGCCTCAAAAGGCCTCCCATTCCCCGGGAACACCTGCTGGAACCCTCCGCCTCACCAAAATATGCCAAACTGTCTGAAAATAGTGCCCCAAGAGGCCTCCCATACCCCGGAAACACCTGCTGGAACCCTACGCCTCACCAAAATACACCAAAATGTCTGAAAATAGGGCCCCATAAGGCCTCCCATTCCCCGGAAACACCTGCTGGAACCCTGTGCCTCACCAAAATACACCAAACTGTCTCAAAATAGGGCCCCAAAAGCCCTCCTATTCCCCGGGGACACCTGCTGGAACCCTTCACCTCACCAAAATACGCCAAACTGATTAAAAATAGGGCCTCAAAAGGCCTCCCATTCCCCGGAAACACCTGCTGGAACCCTCCGCCTCACCAAAATACACCAAATTGTCTGAAAATAGGGCCCTATAAGGCCTCCCATTCCCCGGGAGCAGCTGCTAGAACCCTCTGCCTCACCAAAATCCGCCAAACTGATTAAAAATAGTGCCCCAAGACGCCTCCCATTCCCCGAAAACATCTGCTGGAACCCTCTGCCTCACCAAAATACGCCAAACTGATTAAAAATAGGGCCCAAAAAGGCCTCCCATTCCCCGGGAACACCTGCTGGAACCCTCCGCCTCACCAAAATACACCAAATTGTCTGAAAATAGGGCCCCAAAAGGCCTCCCATTTCCCGGGAGCACCTGCTAGAACCCTCCGCCTCATCAAAATACGCCAAACTGATTAAAAATAGGGCCCCAAAATGCCTCCCATTCCCCAGGAACACCTGCTGGAACCCTCTGCCTCACCAAGATACGCAAAAATGATTAAAAAAAGGGCACCAAAAGGCCTCCCATTCCCCGGGAGCACCTGCTGAATCACCAAAAATGATTCCCGGACGTGGCCACCGCTGTTGCTCACTGCTCCCCTCACCTCCCAGGGGGTGAACAAGGTGATGGGTCAAATGCAGAGGACACATTTCACCACACCTAGTGTGTGTGTGACTATCAGTGGTACTTTAACTTTCAGTTAAAAAAGACAAAACATGCTGATCGTGTCATGATCCGTCATCGGGTCATGACATGATTGATGTTTGGTAGTTTTCCTGTTTTAGTCTGTTTCCTGGGTGCACCCTTTGTTTCAGTCTGTTTCCTGGGTGGACCCTCTTTCCCTGTTTACGGTCGGTTTCCATGGGCACTGATTCTCCTCACCTGTCTTAGTTTAGCAATTAGTGTTCCCACCAGGTGTTTTGGTTAACCACTCCCCTTTATAGTTTCCTGTCAGCCAGCATTAGTTGCCGGCTCAATATTTGCTATACGCAACATTTACCTTCTCCTGGTTTTTTCTCCTCGCTCTTGTGATTTTTCTACGCACTAGCATTCCTCGTTTTTCACCCTTGGTGACATTTGTTTTTGTATTTTTGATGCTGCCTTAAAATAATTAAAACCTTAAATCCTACCTGCACGCTCCAGCTGGTTTTCTGTGTTGGAGGCAACACGACCAGTGCAGTCATGCACCCACGACGGAACAGGTAGACCCACCTTTTTGATTGGGCTTTTACCTGATATTATTTTATTATTTTTATCCTATTAGTTATGCAAGATTTACTGTATATTATATTTTTACTTCTATTAATCTTCATATTAGTGATGGGTTGATGAGGCGTCATGAAGCGTTTCGACACATTGCAAAACTGTATTGATACTGTGTCGATACTGTGTCACTAAATACTGACATCTGCTGGACATTAAAAATCCCTACAGGCAACCTATGGACCGACTCAACTGACACTGATTTGATGCCCTAGTACAGGGGTCACCAACCTTTTTGAAACCAAAAACTACTTCTTGGGTACTGATTAATGCCAAGGGCTACCAGTTTGATACACACTTAAATAAATAAATATATTGTCATTTGTAAGTTACACGTAAGTGTGATTTAAACAAGAATAGCTAAATAAATAAATGTATATATATAAAAAAAAATGGGTATTTCTGTCTGTCATTCCGTCGTACATTTTTTTTCCCTTTTACGGAAGGTTTTTTGTAGAGAATAAATGATGAAAAAAACACTTAATTGAACGGTTTAAAAGAGGAGAAAACACGAAAAAATTTAAAATAAAATTTTGAAACATAGTTTATCTTCAATTTTGACTCTTTAAAATTCAAAATTCAACCGACAAAAAGAAGAGAAAAACTAGCTTATTTGAATCTTTTTGAAAAAATTAAAAAAAGAATTTATGGAACATCATTAGTCATTTTTCCTGATTTAAGATACATTTTAGAATTTTGATGACATGTTTTAAATTGGTTAAAATCCAATCTGCACTTTGTTAGAATATTTAACAAATTGGACCAAGCTATATTTCTAACAAAGACAAATCAGTATTTTTTTCTAGATTTTCCAGAACAAAAATTTTAAAAGAAATTCAAAATACTTTGAAATAAGATTTAAATTTGATTCTACAGATTTTCTAGATTTGCCAGAATAATTTTTTTGAATTTTAATCATAGTAAGTTTGAAGAAATAATTCACAAATATTCTTTGTCGAAAAAACAGAAGCTAAAATATTTATTATTCTTTACAATAATAAAACAATTTTTTACTTGAACATTGATTTAAATTGTCAGGAAAGAAGAGGAAGAAATTTAAAAGGTAAAAAGGTATATTTGTTTAAAAATCCTAAAATCATTTTTAAGGTTGTATTTTTTCTCTAAAATTGTATTTCTAAAAGTAATAAGAAGCAAAGTAAAAAAATAAATGAATTTATTTAAACAAGTGAAGACCCATCCATCCATCCATTTTCTACCGTTTATTCCAAGTGAAGACCAAGTCTTTAAAATATTTTCGTGGATTTTCAAATTCTATTTGAGTTTTGTCTCTTTTAGAATTAAAAATGTGGAGCAAAGCGAGACCAGCTTGCTAGTAAATAAATACAATTTTAAAAAATAGAGGCAGCTCACTGTTAAGTGCTGCTCTTTGAGCTATTTTTAGAACAGGCCAGCGGGCGACTGATCTGGTCCTTACGGGCTACCTGGTGACCGCGGGCACCGCGTTGGTGACCCCTGCCCTAGTATATACAATAATATAAACCAAGTCATTTAGGATTATTTCATATCTTCATTTAAATAAAAATATAGTTTTATCTTTTTTAGATACAGTCAATAAATAATGTGAACATGTATCATAACATGGAGATCTAAGAGAACGTGTTGTGGATGACTGTGGACTGGGAATTTTTTTAATTTTATTTCTTTACACATTTTTATAAAAAAAAAAAAAAAAAAGTTTTTCCGACGTATTACATTTTAGATGATTTCTCTTCTTAGTTATTATTTCTCCGGCTGTAGAAAAGAGCCGCTCACAGGGCACAGAGGAGGCGACACAGTTGGCGTATCGGTCACGTGACCAAAACAGCTCATGATCGGTCACGTGACTTTCTAAAAGCGGTACGCGCACCGACACAGGGTTTTGCTCTATGAGCTCGACGCATGCGCCGATGCATCGGTGTTGCCGGACCCATCACTAGTGTTTACTCACATGACTCCTCTGTACTCAGCCATGCAATCATTGCTCCATATAAATGCACATGTGTGTTTTGGTATCTAATAATAATAGATTTTATTTGTAAAAGCACTTTACATTGAGCAAACAACTTCAAAGTGCTACAGTCATACTTGCCAACCTTGAGACCTCTGATTTCGGGAGGTGGGGGGTGGGGGCGTGGTCGGGGGCGGGGCGTGGTTAAGAGGGGAGGAGTATATTGACAGCTAGAATTCAAAAAGTCAAGTATTTCATACATATATATATATATATATATATATATATATATAAAGCTGAATTTGACCAAGCAACCCCCCCGTACCAAAAAGCCCTTGATGAAAGCGGATACAATTTCACCCTCACCTATGAACCCACGCCAGGAAACCAGCCAAAAAAGAACAGAAAACGAAACGACATCATCTGGTACAACCCCCCATACAGCAAAAACGTCTCAACTAACATTGGACACAAATTCCTCAATCTGATTGACAAACACTTTCCCAAAGACAACACCCTAAGAAAAGTATTCAACGAGAACAACATTAAATTGAGCTACAGCTGCATGAACAATATACGACAAATCATCTCAAACCACAACAAAACAATTGCAAATGAGCCGTCGGCCCCCAGACGGAGCGACTCCAAAACCAACAAAGGCTGTAACTGTCGAAAGAAACCTGATTGCCCTCTCAACGGGGGGTGCTTACAAACATCAGTTGTCTACCAATCTAAGGTAATACGCAAGGACATTAACACATCCGACACATATGTAGGATTAACCGAGGGAGAATTCAAAACCAGATGGAACAATCACAAGGCTTCTTTCAGGAACAAAAACCTGCGAAATACCATAGAACTCAGCAAACACATTTGGGACCTCAAAGACAATAATGTTGAATATTCAATAACATGGCAAATTCTTGCATCCAGCACACCTTACAATAGTGGTAATAAAAGATGCAACCTATGCTTGAAAGAGAAACTGTTTATTATTTACCGTCCAGACCTGTCATCCCTCAACAAGCGCAGCGAAATTGTAACAGCATGCCGCCACAGACGGAAACACCTCCTAGGTAACACATGAGCCAATCACCACGCCCCTACACCAGCCTGTACCCACCCACTCTGTGCCCTATATAATCCATGGTATGCGAATGCTCCCATTAAAATCTCCTGATGATTGAGGGAACCCCCCCTCATGAAACAGACCTGTAGAGATGAAATAGTCTTGTGATTTTTTTTTTTTCCCACACATACATATATTGCGCTCTACTACGGTATCGAGCACTATTTTTTGGATAACCTTATTAAGACATATATATATATATATATATATATATATATATATATATCCTGAAAATATGCAAACAAACTGTGTTTAGATAATTGATACCTCAAACTTGCATAAAAAAATATTAAGGAATATAACATAACTTGGCTTCTGAGAGTTTCAAAATGTAATGAATAAAATGCTAAAGTTGTTGATAAACAAGCAATTATTTTAATAATTAAATATGGTCATTTTAAATGAATTATTATGATAATTTAGAATCAATTATTTCGAATATGTTTATTTTAATGTATAATTCTATGGCTGGATGTGATAAGGAGTCACGAAAAAATACAAATAAAAATACAATTAATTTTGATGTTTTTAGCAAAATATAGTAAAAATGTATTTAGTTTTTTTTTTTTTTTTATTAATAAATATATTTATTTTTAGGTTAAATAAACATAATACTACAATTTATCTCTAGTCTGGATGATTTAGTTCTTGTCACCCTGTTGTCCTCCCGTCATAAAAAAAAAAGGTCCGCATGAAAATGAAAAATCGGGAGATTTTCGGGAGAATATTTGTCCCGGGAGGTTTTCGGGAGAGGCGCTGAATTTCAGGAGTCTCCCGGGAAAATTCGGGAGGGTTGGCAAGTATGGGCTACAGTGCATTAAAAAAAAAAAACAACAACAACGCTAAAACCACAAATAGCGGCCCTCAACAAGTAAAATAAATAGTAAAATAAAATAAAAACTAGAACTAATAGCTAGAACTAGCACACATATATCTACAAAAAAGTTTTTTTTTAAAAAGAAGGGTTTTTAAGCCTTTTTTTAAAAGCATCCACAGTCTGTGGTGCCCTCAGGTGGTCAGGGAGAGCGTTCCACAGACATGTTTTTTTTTTTCTTACAGGAATCACTACAGTGCTTTGTTGCATTGTGCACGTAAATCTTTTACTCAGAGCCTTGGGTCCATTGCCTCTAGGTTCCCTTCAAATGTAAATAAACACAGACATATGCAGGCATCCATTAAATGCCTTACTGTAAACAATTGATGGGAGTGGGTAATGCTGGGATAATAAGAGCGGAGAGAAGGAAAAGAGAAGGCTCCAGATGAGGAGAAGGTGGGTTCCCACGGAGTGATGCTGCTGGCGCCGAGGAGGTTTTGAGAGGTGTGATGCAAGGGATTTGAGCTTTGAAACATTTAATCGCTTCACTATACCCAAAGGGGACAACACCCTCTCCTGCTCTCTTTCTCTCAGACGCGGGATTGAAATGTAAAATATGTGGTGGAGGAGAGACAGGTGGAAGCAAAGGGACAGAGAGAAATGGTGTCAGTTGCCATGTGCTGCAGCAGACTAGAGCTCCTGTGTACATGTGTGCTTGTCCATGAGCCGGTCTCAAGGGATGTTGCAATGGATCACTTCACGGGAGCGCTTCATGACTTTGGGAATACGGGACAGGTATGGAGGGGCGCAAATATCCATCATCGCTGTGTGGCGTATGTGTGGCGACATATTGCAGACATGAGGACTAGAGATGTCCGATAATGGCTTTTTTGCCGATATTCCGATATTGTCCAACTCTTAATTACCGATTCCGATATCAAGCGATACCGATATATATACAGGTAAAAGCCAGTAAATTAGAATATTTTGAAAAACTTGATTTATTTCAGTAATTGCATTCAAAAGGTGTAACTTGTACATTATATTTATTCATTGCACACAGACTGATGCATTCAAATGTTTATTTCATTTAATTTTGATGATTTGAAGTGGCAACAAATGAAAATCCAAAATTCCGTGTGTCACAAAATTAGAATATTACTTAAGGCTAATACAAAAAAGGGATTTTTAGAAATGTTGGCCAACTGAAAAGTATGAAAATGAAAAATATGAGCATGTACAATACTCAATACTTGGTTGGAGCTCCTTTTGCCTCAATTACTGCATTAATGCGGCGTGGCATGGAGTCGATGAGTTTCTGGCACTGCTCAGGTGTTATGAGAGCCCAGGTTGCTCTGATAGTGGCCTTCAACTCTTCTGCGTTTTTGGGTCTGGCATTCTGCATCTTCCTTTTCACAATACCCCACAGATTTTCTATGGGGCTAAAGTCAGGGGAGTTGGCGGGCCAATTTAGAACAGAAATACCATGGTCCGTAAACCAGGCACGGGTAGATTTTGCGCTGTGTGCAGGCGCCAAGTCCTGTTGGAACTTGAAATCTCCATCTCCATAGAGCAGGTCAGCAGCAGGAAGCATGAAGTGCTCTAAAACTTGCTGGTAGACGGCTGCGTTGACCCTGGATCTCAGGAAACAGAGTGGACCGACACCAGCAGATGACATGGCCCTCTCGGGGGAAGGGGCCTCGGTCCCGGACCCCGGCGAGGCGTCGGGGGCCTTCTCCGCTCCGTAAAAGTGTCCATCTCTTTTTTTTTTCTTCTTCTGTTGTGGCATATGCTGCAGGTGCCTGCTCGTTTTTCGTATGTGGGTAACAACATTTAACTATGTATATATATTTACCAATTGGTTTAACTGCCACCCGCCTGAATCTATTTCAAATCTAATTTTTTTTTAATTTCATCCGCCCGATCCGCGGATAATCCGCGGACTCCGCGGTTGTGCCCGCAAACCGCGCATCTCTAATACACACACACACACACATATACATATATATATATATATATATATATATATATATATATATATATATATACATACATTGATATATACAGTATATAATTTATATTTATTTATTTTGCCGCTTTTGTTTACATGTTAAAGGTGTTTTAATGAATATACATGCATGTTTAACACATATAGATTCCTTTCTTTCATGAAGACAAGAATATAAGTTGGTGTATTACCTGATTCTGATGACTTGCATTGATTGTAATCAGACAGTAGTGATGATAACGTCCACGTTTTCAATGGGAGGAGAAAAAAAGTTCCTCCTTTCTGTTTAATACCACATGAAAGTGGTTGGTTTTTGGCATCTTATTTGTCCAGCTTCCATATTCGTTTTTATACACTTTACAAGAAATACATTGGCGGCAAACTCCGTAGCTTGCTAGCTTGTTTGCGCTGGCTTTCGGAGACTCTTGTTTTGAAAGCGCAGGCGCGATGGAGCGGCACTTTTATTGGGAAGACAGGAACTGTGCAGTCAGTCTTTAGGCTTTTGACGGGATGTACGGTTGAAATAAAAAAATTTCTTTTTTCTTTCACACTTTTGTTTGATTGATTGGAACTTTTATTAGTAGATTGCACAGTACAGTATATATTCCGTACAATTGACCACTAAATGGTAACACCCCAATACGTTTTTCAACTTGTTTAAGTCAGGTCATGTGACCGCCTGGCTCTGTTTGATTGGTCCAACGTCACCAGTGACTGCATCTGATTGGTGGAACGGAGTGAACGTCACCAGTGACTGCATTTGGTAAAACGCAGGCACTATGAAGGTCTGTCTGACAGACCAAAACAAACAAAGCGTGCATTAACAGATCGATAAAAATTAGTAGCGAGCTGAATGTAGATAAAAGTAGCGGAGTAAAAGTAGCGTTTCTTCTCTATAAATATACTCAAGTAAAAGTAAAAGTATGTTGCATTAAAACTACTCTTAGAAGTACAATTTATCCCAAAAGTTACTCAAGTAGATGTAACGGAGTAAATGTAGCGCGTTACTCCCCACCTCTGTTTGCGGCCCCCACCTTGATATGAAAGTTTTAATGTTAGTGCGGCCCGCTAGACAATATTGTCTTCACGCAGTCTCCATCTCCATACAAACAGCGTGTCGGCCCAGACACATGTTGTATGCGGCATCTGCAGGCACACATGAGTGACTGCAAGACATACTTGGTCGACAGCCATACAGGTCTGACTGAGGGAGTTCATATAAACAACTTTAAAACTGTTACAAATATGCGCCACACTGTGAACCCACACCAAGAATGACAAACCCATTTCGGGAGAACATCCGCAACTAAACGCAACATAAACACAACAGAACAAATACCCAGAAACCTTTGAAACCCTAACTCTTGGCGACAAAAACACACCCGCTAGGTTGCACAGTGAAGTACATATTCCGTACAATTGACCACTAAATGGTAACACCCCAATAAGTTTTTCAACTTGTTTAAGTCAAATATATACTATCATCATAATACAGTCATCACACACGATAATCATCAGGGTATATACATAGAATTAATTACATTATTTACAATCCTTTGTCACCGATTCTGTTCATAACCTTTATGGACAGAATTTCTAGGCGCAGTCAGGGCGTTGAGGGGATCTGGTTTGGTGGCTGCAGGATTAGGTCTCTGCTATTTGCAGATGATGTGGTCCTGATGGCTTCCTCCGGCCAAGATCTTCAGCTCTCACTGGATCGATTCGCAGCCGAGTGTGAAGCGACTGGGATGGGAATCAGCACCTCCAAGTCCGAGTCCATGGTTCTCGCCCGGAAAAGGGTGGAGTGCCATCTCCGGGTTGGGGAGGAGATCTTGCCCCAAGTGGAGGAGTTCAAGTACCTCGGAGTCTTGTTCACGAGTGGGGGAAGAGTGGATCGTGAGATCAACAGGCGGATCGGTGCGGCGTCTTCAGTAATGCGGACACTGTATCGATCCGTTGTAGTGAAGAAGGAGCTGAGCCGGAAGGCAAAGCTCTCGATTTACCGGTCGATCTACGTTCCCATCCTCACCTATGGTCATGAGCTTTGGGTCATGACCGAAAGGACAAGATCACGGGTACAAGCGGCCGAAATGAGTTTCCTCCGCCGAGTGGCGGGGCTCTCCCTTAGAGATAGGGTGAGAAGCTCTGTCATCCGGGGGGAGCTCAAAGTAAAGCCGCTGCTCCTCCACATGGAGAGGAGCCAGATGAGGTGGTTCGGGCATCTGGTCAGGATGCCACCCGAACGCCTCCTTTAGGAAGGTGTTTCGGGCACGTCCGACCGGTAGGAGGCCACGGGGAAGACCCAGGACACGCTGGGAAGACTATCTCTCCCGGCTGGCCTGGGAACGCCTCGGGATCCCCCGGGAGGAGCTGGACGAAGTGGCTGGGGAGAGGGAAGTCTGGGCTTCCCTGCTTAAGCTGCTGCCCCCGCGACCCGACCTCGGATAAGCGGAAGAAGATGGATGGATGGATGGATGGACAATCCGGGGTGTGGGATGTGGAGGGAGGGGGTTGGGTTTGGTTGTTATCATCACTTCAGTCATCAACAATTGAGAACAGAGAAATGGATATTGAAACTGTCATGACTTGATCCTGGGGTTTAGTTTTTCTCGAAGGCAACGGAAAGTTGGCTCGGGCGAGACGGGAATGCAGGTACATTTTTATTTAAACATTGGCATGGACAAAAAATGATCAGCGTGAACGATGGACATGAAAAAAAGAGTCAGAAATGTGCAGAAGCATAAATGTGGAGATGTCACCGGCAAGACAAACTGAGAAACAATGAACTTAAATACTACAGACATGATTAACGAAAACAGGTGCGTGGCTCAAAACGTGAAACAGGTGCGTGACGTGACAAGTGAAAACTAATGGGTTGCTATGGTGACAAACAAGAGTGCACAATGAGTCCAAACAGGTGAAATCATGGTGTAATCATGGAAACAAGACAAGGGAGTGAAAAGCCAGAAACTACGAGTCCAATAACTAAAAACATGACTAAAACAAAACATGATTACACAGACATGACAGAAACAGTGTAGGTCTGACTTGGTAGGATATGTACAGCAAGTAGTGGACGTAGAGAGAGAGAGAGAGAGAGATCAGAAGGCATAAGAAAAAGTACTTTTGATTATTTACATTTGATTATTAACAATCCGGGGAGGGTGTTAGTTTAGGGTTGAAGTTGCCTGGAGGTGTACTTTTATTGCGGTTTTGAAGGAGGATAGAGATGCACTTTCTTTTACGTGTCTTATTTGCACAAGAAATACAATTTACATATACAACTAGACATGCTGAGGAGTATGCAAAATACCAGGGAGATGAGAGAGTGAACCGGGTTGCATATTTTAAAACCGGTCTACTAAGGCAACAAGATTTCGTCAAGAAAGCAAGCGAAAAGAGCAGTCAAAGCTAGCTACATGGTAAGTGAGATGGTTGCTAGGGCGGGAAAGCCATTCAAAGAAGGTGAATTCATTAAAAAGTGCATGTTAGATTTTTTTTAAGAAATATTTCCTTGCGGCCCAGCCTCACCCAAAGTGCATTATTTTTTTTAACATGCCTCCAAAACAGCAGCTTGGAATTTGGGACATGCTCTGCCTGAGAGAGCATGAGGAGGTTGAGGTGGGCGGGGTTGGGGGGGGGGGGCGGCGTTCTCGGGGTAGCAGGGGGTGTATATTGTAGTGTCCGGGAAGATTTAGTGCTGCAAGGGTTTCTGGGTATTTGTTCTGTTGTGTTTACATATACATTCATTGTACAAACACATATGCATACTTACACTCATGCACATAATCACGTTTCATCAAACATATATTAACGTTGTTGCCCTAGGGTAAACTGGGTGTAACACATGGCACACTGACCAAAGCTTAACCTATTGTTACTATAACAATCTACAAGGTTAATGTAGGTTGCTTCTCTTTCTCCCCCTCCATTTTTCTGCATTCTTTTGTATCTCAAGTTATCATTACGTATATGTATTGTTGCATTTAAACAACTGTATTGTTGATAATAAAGGTAAATTATTGGTATTGTTCATTATCAATAGCGCTATTTCTATTGGTATTTGTATCGATCCATTTGTAGTGTAATAATGCTCATTGTCATTTCTGTATTATTTTTTATTTTTCGCCAACTGCTTATTTGCCATTACTTTTACCATCATATTTGTACATGTCGTATTTGCTGATGTTGCTCTATTGTTGTTGTTGTTGTTGTTTGCTGTTGTTGTTTTTGTCTCTCTGTCTAATCCCCCTCTTGTCCCCACAATTTCCCCCTCTGTCTTCTTTTTTTTCCTCTTTCTATCCCCTCCTGCTCCGGCCCGGCTGCACTAAATGATAATATAAATACATTTAATAAAGTCAAATACAAATAAGGCAACAAGAGAAGTGCATTATTTTTTTTAACATGCCTCAAAACAGCAGCTTGGAATTTGGGACATGCTCTCCCTGAGAGAGCATGAGGAGGTTGAGGTGGGCGGGGTTTGGGGGGCGGCGGCGTTCTCGGGGTAGCAGGGGGTGTATATTGTAGCGTCCGGGAAGAGTTAGTGCTGCAAGGGTTTCTGGGTATTTGTTCTGTTGTGTTTATGTTGTGTTACGGTGCGGATGTTCTCCCGAAATGCTACTTTTAGTCTGTTACATTATATCGCCATTATTTCCAATCTATTTAAGGATGATGGCAGGCACCGTCGCAAGACTTTGCCAATCCAACGTAAGCAATCGTGACGTTTGACTCCATTTGACCAATTAACCGACAAAACCAATGATACCCTGTTTTCTTTCTCATAAAACAAAATAAAAAACGAGTGACTGCTACTGAACAGCATGTTGGAGTGTTAACATGCCTCAAAACGGCAGCTTGGAATTTGGGACATGCTCTACCTGAGAGAGCATGAGGAGGTTGAGGTGGGCGGGGTTGGGGGGGGGGGGGCGGCGTTCTCGGGGTAGCAGGGGGTGTATATTGTAGCGTCCGGGAAGAGTTAGTGCTGCAAGGGTTTCTGGGTATTTGTTCTGTTGTGTTTATGTTGTGTTACGGTGCGGATGTTCTCCCGAAATGCTACTTTTAGTCTGTTACATTATATCGCCATTATTTCCAATCTAGTTAAGGATGATGGCAGGCACCGTCGCAAGACTTCGCCAATCCAACGTAAGCAATCGTGACGTTTGACTCCATTTGACCAATTAACCGACAAAACCAATGATACCCTGTTTTCTTTCTCATAAAACAAAATAAAAAACGAGTGACTGCTACTGAACAGCATGTTGGAGTGTTAACATGCCTCAAATCGGCAGCTTGGAATTTGGGACATGCTCTCCCTGAGAGAGCATGAGGAGGTTGAGGTGGGCGGGGTTGGGGGGCGGCGGCGTTCTCGGGGTACCAGGGGGTGTATATTGTAGCGTCCGGGAAGAGTTAGTGCTGCAAGGGTTTCTGGGTATTTGTTCTGTTGTGTTTATGTTGTGTTACGGTGCGGATGTTCTCCCGAAATGCTACTTTTAGTCTGTTACATTATATCGCCATTATTTCCAATCTAGTTAAGGATGATGGCAGGCACCGTCGCAAGACTTCGCCAATCCAACGTAAGCAATCGTGACGTTTGACTCCATTTGACCAATTAACCGACAAAACCAATGATACCCTGTTTTCTTTCTCATAAAACAAAATAAAAAACGAGTGACTGCTACTGAACAGCATGTTGGAGTGTTAACATGCCTCAAATCGGCAGCTTGGAATTTGGGACATGCTCTCCCTGAGAGAGCATGAGGAGGTTGAGGTGGGCGGGGTTGGGGGGCGGCGGCGTTCTCGGGGTACCAGGGGGTGTATATTGTAGCGTCCGGGAAGAGTTAGTGCTGCAAGGGTTTCTGGGTATTTGTTCTGTTGTGTTTATGTTGTGTTACGGTGCGGATGTTCTCCCGAAATGCTACTTTTAGTCTGTTACATTATATCGCCATTATTTCCAATCTATTTAAGGATGATGGCAGGCACCGTCGCAAGACTTCGCCAATCCAACGTAAGCAATCGTGACGTTTGACTCCATTTGACCAATTAACCGACAAAACCAATGATACCCTGTTTTCTTTCTCATAAAACAAAATAAAAAACGAGTGACTGCTACTGAACAGCATGTCGTGTGAATGTCTATAAATAACACTACAATCAGGTCCTTCGTTTTCTTCATTGGTAAAAATGTACTTCTTGAAGTAGAAATGGGTTACTTTATCCAAGTTGGTCGTGTAATAGCTCAGCATAGTTAATGCTTAATTTTACTGTGTTCTGAATTAAGACGGACTGTAACCTGACGTCGTAAAAGCAGAGGAGAAAGTCACGGTGGTTTACAACGGCGTAATGCTTCCACTTTGCATCACTTTAAACATTTAGTGGGTGGCCCTTAGCCGTAATGCTCCGTTCTCTACTCCCTCTTCTTTATTGCCGCATGGAGCAACGAAGTCTGTCGTCTCACAGACTCGTCATTAAGACCAAACTTGATAGGACTCTGAACTGTTCCGGCATCGTTCTCACGCTCTCTCTCTCTGAACAAGGCGGCTCTATTTCAATGTGAAGCCCCAGAAAAAGCCATCGGAAGACGACAACATGAACTTTGTCGAGTGCTTTCCAATGTTCACACAGAAGTGATTATCTAGAAGATGGGACTCAAGTTGGCAGGACTGGTCATTGCTGTAACAACGTCTGTTTCCGATTGAGACTTCTGTATTGGACAGCATCTGAAGAGACACTGGTAGGTTTTAAAGAGCCATTGATTGATTGATTGAAACTTGTATTAGTAGATTGCACAGTACAGTACATATTCCGTACAATTGACCACTAAATGGTAACACCCCAATAAGTTTTTCAACGTGCTTAAGTCGGGGTCCACGTTAATTAATTCATGGTACAAATATCAGCATAACACAGTCATCATACAAGTTAATCATCAGAGTACTTTGACATATTTACAATCCGGGGGGTGCAATGTGGAAGGGTTTGAGGGGGTTAGGTTAGGTTTCTACTAGTGATGGGTTGATGAGGCGTCATGAAGCGTTTCCACACATTGCAAAACTGTATTGATACTGTGTCGATACTGTGTCACTAAATACTGACATCTGCTGGACATTAAAAATCCCTACAGGCAACCTATGGACCGACTCAACTGACACTGATTTGATGCCCTAGTACAGGGGTCACCAACCTTTTTGAAACCAAAAACTACTTCTTGGGTACTGATTAATGCGAAGGGCTACCAGTTTGATACACACTTAAATAAGTAAATATATTGTCATTTGTAAGTTACACGTAAGTGTGAGTTAAACAAGAATAGCTAAATAAATAAATGTATATATATAAACAAAATGGGTATTTCTGTCTGTCATTCCGTCGTACATTTTTTTTTCCTTTTACGGAATGTTTTTTTGTAGAGAATAAATGATGAAAAAAACACTTAATTGAACGGTTTAAAAGAGGAGAAAACACGAAAAAAATTAAAATAAAATTTTGAAACATAGTTTATCTTCAATTTCGACTCTTTAAAATTCAAAATTCAACCGACAAAAAGAAGAGAAAAACTAGCTAATTTGAATCTTTTTGAAAAAATAAAAAAAATAATTAATGGAACATCATTAGTAATTTTTCCTGATTAAGATACATTTTAGAATATTGATGACATGTTTTAAATTGGTTAAAATCCAATCTGCACTTTGTTAGAATATTTAACAAATTGGACCGAGCTATATTTCTAACAAAGACAAATCAGTATTTCTTCTAGATTTTCCAGAACAAAAATTTTAAAAGAAATTCAAAATACTTTGAAATAAGATTTACATTTGATTCTACAGATTTTCTAGATTTGCCAGAATAATTTTTTTGAATTCGAATCATAGTAAGTTTGAAGAAATATTTCACAAATATTCTTCGTCGAAAAACCAGAAGCTAAAATATTTCTTATTCTTTACAATAAAAAATACATAAATTTACTTGAACATTGATTTAAATTGTCAGGAAAGAAGAGGAAGAAATTTAAAAGGTAAAAAGGTATATTTGTTTAAAAATCCTAAAATCATTTTTAAGGTTGTATTTTTTTCTCTAAAATTGTATTTCTAAAAGTAATAAGAAGCAAAGTAAAAAATAAATGAATTTATTTAAACAAGTGAAGACCCATCCATCCATCCATTTTCTACCGCTTATTCCAAGTGAAGACCAAGTCTTTAAAATATTTTCTTGGATTTTCAAATTCCATTTGAGTTTTGTCTCTTTTAGAAATAAAAATGTCGAGCAAAGCGAGACCAGCTTGCTGGTAAATAAATACAATTAAAAAAAAAATAGAGGCAGCTCACTGGTAAGTGCTGCTCTTTGAGCTATTTTTAGAACAGGCCAGCGGGCGACTGATCTGGTCCTTACGGGCTACCTGGTGACCGCGGGCACCGCGTTGGTGACCCCTGCCCTAGTATATACAATAATATAAACCAAGTCATTGTATTTCATTTAGGATTATTTCATATCTTCATTTAAATAAAAATATATTTTTATCTTTTTTTAGATACAGTCAATAAATAATGTGAACATGTATCATAACATGGAAATCTAAGAGAACGTGTTGTGGATGATTGTGGACTGGGAATTGTTTTAATTTAATTTTTTTACACATTTTTATTTAAAAAAATAAATAAGTTTTTCCGACGTATTACATTTTAGACGATTTCTCTTCTTAGTTATTATTTCTCCGGCTGTAGAAAAGAGCCGCTCACAGGGCACAGAGGAGGCGACACAGTTGGCGTATCGGTCACGTGACCAAAACAGCTCATGATCGGTCACGTGACTTTCCAAAAGCGGTACGCGCACCGACACAGGGTTTCGCTCTATGAGCTCGACGCATGCGCCGATGCATCGGTGTTGCCGGACCCATCACTAGTTTCTACCATCTTCAGATAGGTCATGGATTTCATGAGTTCCCCATTTTTGCTCCTAATTTAAGAGACGAATTAGTCCGAGCAGATTGTTTTATTCGTCCACGACATTTTCTACCATCCTTTCCCAATGGTAATTCCTCGTGTGGTAAGTGTGTTCAAGGTAATGCTTTGACTAAAGCTGAATATTTCTCCCATCCTCATTCAGGTGGTAAATTCCCTATAAAAAAGCAGAATTTCCTGTAGAACTAAATGTGTTGTGTATCTCCTCAGCCTTCCCGGTAAAGTCTATTCAGGTGTACTGGAGAGGAGGCTACGCCGGATAGTCGAACCTCGGATTCAGGAGGAACAGTGTGGTTTTCGTCCTGGTCGTGGAACTGTGGACCAGCTCTATACTCTCGGCAGGGTCCTTGAGGGTGCATGGGAGTTTGCCCAACCAGTCTACATGTGCTTTGTGGACTTGGAGAAGGCATTCGACCGTGTCCCTCGGGAGGTCCTGTGGGGAGTGCTCAGAGAGTATGGGGTATCGGACTGTCTGATTGTGGCTGTCCGCTCCCTGTACGATCAGTGTCAGAACTTGGTCCGCATTGCCGGCAGTAAGTCGGACACGTTTCCAGTGAGGGTTGGACTCCGCCAAGGCTGCCCTTTGTCACCCATTCTGTTCATAACCTTTATGGACAGAATTTCCAGGCGCAGTCAAGGCGTTGAGGGGATCTGGTTTGGTGGCTACAGGATTAGGTCTCTGCTTTTTGCAGATTATGTGGTCCTGATGGCTTCATCTGGCCAGGATCTTCAGCTCTCACTAGATCGGTTCGCAGCCGAGTGTGAAGCGACTGGGATGAGAATCAGCACCTCCAAGTCCGAGTCCATGGTTCTCGCCCGGAAAAGGGTGGAGTGCCATCTCCGGGTTGGGGAGGAGATCTTGCCCCAAGTAGAGGAGTTCAAGTACCTGGGAGTCTTGTTCACGAGTGAGGGAAGAGTGGATGGTGAGATCGACAGGCGGATCGGTGCGGCGTCTTCAGTAATGCGGACGCTGTATCGATCCGTTGTGGTGAAGAAGGATCTATGTTCCCATCCTCACCTATGGTCATGAGCTTTGGGTTATGACCGAAAGGACAAGATCACGGGTACAAGCGGCCGAAATGAGTTTCCTCTGTCAGGTGGTGGGTCTCTCCCTTTAGAGATAGGGTGAGAAGCTCTGTCATCCGGGGGGAGCTCAAAGTAAAGCCGCTGCTCCTCCACATGGAGAGGAGCCAGATGAGGTGGTTCGGGCATCTGGTCAGGATGCCACCAGAACGCCTCCCTAGGGAGGTGTTTAGGGCACGTCCGACAGGCAGGAGGCCGCGGGGAAGACCCAGGAAACGTTTCTAGGTGCAGTCAAGGCGTTGAGGGGATCCGGTTAGGTGGCTGCAGGATTAGGTCTCTGCTTTTTGCAGATGATGTGGTCCTGATGGCTTCATCTGGCCAGTATCTTCAGCTCTCGCTGGATCGGTTCGCAGCCGAGTGTGAAGCGACTGGGATGAGAATCAGCACCTCCAAGTCCGAGTCCATGGTTCTCGCTCGGAAAAGGGTGGAGTGCCATCTCCGGGTTGGGGAGGAGACCCTGCCCCAAGTGGAGGAGTTCAAGTACCTAGGAGTCTTGTTCACGAGTGAGGGAAGAGTGGATGGTGAGATCGACAGGCGGATCGGTGCGGCGTCTTCAGTAATGCGGACGCTGTATCGATTCGTTGTGGTGAAGAAGGAGCTGAGCCGGAAGGCAAAGCTCTCAATTTACCGGTCGATCTACGTTCCCATCCTCACCTATGGTCATGAGCTTTGGGTTATGACCGAAAGGACAAGATCACGGGTACAAGCGGCCGAAATGAGTTTCCGCCGTCGGGTGGCGGGTCTCTCCCTTAGAGATAGGGTGAGAAGCTCTGTCATCCGGGGGGAGCTCAAAGTAAAGCCACTGCTCCTCCACATGGAGAGGAGCCAGGTGAGGTGGTTCGGGCATCTGGTCAGGATGCCACCAGAACGCCTCCCTAGGGAGGTGTTTAGGGCACGTCCGACAGGTAGGAGGCCGCGGGGAAGACCCAGGACACGTTTCTAGGTGCAGTCAAGGCGTTGAGGGGATCCGGTTTGGTGGCTGCAGGATTAGGTCTCTGCTTTTTGCAGATGATGTGGTCCTGATGGCTTCATCTGGCCAGGATCTTCAGCTCTCACTGGATCGGTTCGCAGCCGAGTGTGAAGCGACTGGGATGAGAATCAGCACCTCCAAGTCCGAGTCCATGGTTCTTGCCCGGAAAAGGGTGGAGTGCCATCTCCGGGTTGGGGAGGAGATCTTGCCCCAAGTGGAGGAGTTCAAGTACCTAGGAGTCTTGTTCACGCGTGAGGGAAGAGTGAATGGTGAGATCGACAGGCAGATCAGTGCGGCGTCTTCAGTAATGCGGACGCTGTATCGATCCGTGGTGAAAAAGGAGCTGAGCCGGAAGGCAAATCTCTCAATTTACCGGTCGATCTACGTTCCCATCCTCACCTATGGTCATGAGCTTTGGGTTATGACCGAAAGGACAAGATCACGGGTACAGGCGGCCGAAATGAGTTTCCTCCGCCGGGTGGTGGGGCTCTCCCTTAGAGATAGGGTGAGAAGCTCTGCCATCCGGGGGGAGCTCAAAGTAAAGCCGCTGCTCCTCCACATGGAGAGGAGCCAGATGAGGTGGTTCGGGCATCTGGTCAGGATGCCACCAGAACGCCTCCCTAAGGAGGTGTTTAGGGCACGTCCGACAGGTAGGAGGCCGCGGGGAAGACCCAGGACACGTTTCTAGGTGCAGTCAAGGCGTTGAGGGGATCCGGTTTGGTGGTTACAGGATTAGGTCTCTGCTTTTTGCAGATGAGGTGGTCCTGATGGCTTCATCTGGCCAGGATCTTCAGCTCTCGCTGGATCGGTTCGCAGCCGAGTGTGAAGCGACTGGGATGAGAATCAGCACCTCCAAGTCCGAGTCCATGGTTCTCGCTCGGAAAAGGGTGGAGTGCCATCTCCGGATTGGGGAGGAGATCTTGCCCCAAGTGGAGGAGTTCAAGTACCTCGGAGTCTTGTTCACGAGTGAGGGAAGAGTGGATCGTGAGATCGACAGGCGGATCGGTGCGGCATCTTCAGTAATGCGGACGCTGTATCGATCCGTTGTGGTGAAGAAGGAGCTGAGCCGGAAGGCAAAGCTCTCAATTTACCGGTCGATCTACGTTCCCATCCTCACCTATGGTCATGAGCTTTGGGTTATGACCGAAAGGACAAGATCACGGGTACAAGCGGCCGAAATGAGTTTCCTTCGCCGGGTGGTGGGTCTCTCTCTTAGAGATAGGGTGAGAAGCTCTGTCATCCGGGGGGAGCTCAAAGTAAAGCCGCTGCTCCTCCACATGGAGAGGAGCCAGATGAGGTGGTTCGGGCATCTGGTCAGGATGCCACCAGAACGCCTCCCTAGGGAGGTGTTTAGGGCACGTCCGACAGGTAGGAGGCCACGGGGAAGACCCAGGTCACGTTGGGAAGACTATGTCTCCCGGCTGGCCTGGGAACGCCTCGGGATCCCCCGGGAAGAGCTGGACGAAGTGGCTAGGGAGAGGGAAGTCTGGGCTTCTCTGCTTAGGCTGCTGCCCCCGCGACCCGACCTCGGATAAGCGGAAGAAGATGGATGGATGGATCTTCTCAAGTGTCCGTGTGGCCTTTGTTATGTTGCAAAGACTAAGAGAGAGCTCAAAATTGGCATTTCAGAACATGAAAGTAGCATTAGGAAATGTGATATAAAATCCTCTTTAATAGTGCTGAACATGGTATATAGTACAGGTCAAAATTTTGGACACACCTTCTCCCCATTCAATGTGTTTCCATGACTGTTAGTCTACTACTAGGAGCGGTATAGCTTGCTTGGTAGAGTGGCCGTGCCAGCAACTTGAGGGTTCCAGGTTCGATCCCCGCTTCTGCCATCCTAGTCACTGCCGTTGTGTCCTTGGGCAAGACACTTTACCCACCTGCTCCCAGTGCCACCCGCACTGCTTTAAATGTAACTTAGATATTGTGTTACACTATGTAGAAGCGCTTTGAGTCACTCCAGAAAAGTGCTATATAAATATAATTCACAAAATTCACTCCACTATTTACATTTTAGATTGTAACATCAAAACTATGAATGAACACATGTGGAGTTATGTACTTAAAAAAAGGTGAAATAACTGAAAACATGTTTTGTATTGTAGTTTCTTCAAAATAGCCACCCTCTGATTACTGCTTTGCACACTCTTGGCATTCTGTGGATGAGCTTCAAGCACACTTGTGAAGTGAAAAAACATTTCAGGTGACTACCTCTTGAAGCTCATGGAGAGAATGCCAAGAGTGTGCAAAAAAGTAATCAGAGCAAAGGGTGGCTATTTTGAAGAAAGTAGAATATAAAACATGTTTTCAGTTATTTCGACTGACACACCCTCCTCCATGGACTGACACACCTTCCACCATGGACTGACACACCCTCCACCATGGACTGACACACCTTCCACCATCCACTGACACACCCTCCACCATGTACTGACACACCTTCTGCCATCGACTGACACACCCTCCACCATGGACTGACACACTCGCCACCATGGACTGACACACCCTCCACCATCCACTGACACACTTTCCACCATGGACTGACACACCTTCCACCATGGACTGACACACCCTCCACCATCCACTGACACACTTTCCACCATGGACTGACACACTCTCCACCATGGACTGACACACCCTCCACCATTCCCTGACACACTCTCCACCATCCACTGACACACTCTCCACCATCCACTGACACACTTTCCACCATGGACTGACACACCTTCCACCATGGACTGACACACCCTCCACCATCCACTGACACACTTTCCACCATGGACTGACACACTCTCCACCATGGACTGACACACCCTCCACCATTCCCTGACACACCCTCCACCATCCACTGACACACTCTCCACCATCCACTGACACACTCTCCACCATCCACTGACACACTTTCCACCATGGACTGACACACCTTCCACCATGGACTGACACACTCTCCACCATCCACTGACACACCCTCCACCATTCCCTGACACACTCTCCACCATCCACTGACACACTCTCCACCATCCACTGACACACTCTCCACCATCCACTGACACACTCTCCACCATCCACTGACACACTTTCCACCATGGACTGACACACCCTCCACCATCCACTGACACACTTTCCACCATGGACTGACACACCCTCCACCATGGACTGACACACCCTCCACCATTCCCTGACACACCCTCCACCATCCACTGACACACTCTCCACCATCCACTGACACACTCTCCACCATCCACTGACACACTTTCCACCATGGACTGACACACCTTCCACCATGGACTGACACACCCTCCACCATCCACTGACACACTTTCCACCATGGACTGACACACCCTCCACCATGGACTGACACACCCTCCACCATTCCCTGACACACCCTCCACCATCCACTGACACACTCTCCACCATCCACTGACACACTCTCCACCATCCACTGACACACTCTCCACCATCCACTGACACACTTTCCACCATGGACTGACACACCTTCCACCATGGACTGACACACCCTCCACCATCCACTGACACACTCTCCACCATCTACTGACACACCCTCCACCATGGACTGACACACTCTCCACCATGGACTGACACACCTTCCACCATCCACTGACACACTCTCCACCATCTACCGACACACCCTCCACCATCCACTGACACACCCTCCACCATCCTTTGACACACCCTCCACCATCCACTGACACACCCTCCACCATCCACTGACACACCCTCCACCATGGAGTGACACACCCTCCACCATCCACTGACACACCCTCCACCATGGACTGACACACTCTTCACCATGGACTGACACACTCTCCACCATGGACTGACACACCCTCCACCATGGACTGACACACTCTTCACCATGGACTGACACACCCTCCACCATGGACTGACACACTCTCCACCATCCACTGACACACCTTCCACCATGGACTGACACACTCTCCACCATGGACCGACACACCTTCCACCATGGACTGACACACTCTCCACCATGGACTGACACACCCTCCACCATGGAGTGACACACCCTCCACCATCCACTGACACACCCTCCACCATCCACTGACACACCCTCCACCATCCACTGACACACTCTCCACCATGGACTGACACACTCTCCACCATGGACTGACACACCTTCCACCATGGACTGACACACTCTCCACCATGGACTGACACACTCTCCACCATGGACTGACACACCTTCCACCATGTACTGACACACCTTCCACCATCTACTGACACACCCTCCACCATCCACTGACACACCCTCCACCATGGACTGACACACCTTCCACCATGGACTGACATACTCTCCACCATGGACTGACACACTCTCCACCATGGACTGACACACCTTCCACCATGGACTGACACACTCTCCACCATGGACTGACACACTCTCCACCATGAACTGACACACCTTCCACCATGGACTGACACACTCTCCACCATCCACTGACACACTCTCCATCATGGACTGACACACTCTCCACCATCCACTGACACACCCTCCACCATCCACTGACACACCCTCCACCATCTACTGACACACCCTCCACCATGGACTGACACACCCTCCACCATGGACTGACACACCCTCCACCATGGACTGACACACCTTCCACCATGGACTGACACACTCTCCACCATGGACTGACACACCTTCCACCATGGACTGACACACTCTCCACCATGGACTGACACACTCTCCACCATCCACTGACACACTCTCCACCATGGACTGACACACCCTCCACCGTGGACTGACACACTCTCCACCGTGGACTGACACACTCTCCATCGTGGACTGACACACTCTCCACCATGGACTGACACACTCTCCACCATCCACTGACACACCCTCCACCATCTACTGACACACCCTCCACCATGGACTGACACACTCTCCACCATGGACTGACACACCCTCCACCATGGACTGACACACTCTCCACCATGGACTGACACACCCTCCACCATGGACTGACACACCCTCCACCATGGAATGACACACCCTCCACCATGGACTGACACACCCTCCGCCATCCACTGACAAACTCTCCACCATGGACTGACACACTCTCCACCATCCACTGACACACCCTCCACCATCCACTGACACACCCTCCACCATCCACTGACACACCCTCCACCATGGACTGACACACCTTCCACCATGGACTGACACACTCTCCACCATCCACTGACACACCCTCCACCATACACTGACACACCCTCCACCATCTACTGACACACCCTCCACCATCTACTGACACACCCTCCACCATGGACTGACACACCCTCCACCATCTACTGACACACCCTCCACCATGGACTGACACACTCTCCACCATCCACTGACACACCCTCCACCATGGACTGACACACTCTCCACCATCCCCTGACACACCCTCCACCATGGACTGACACACCCTCCACCATCCACTGACACACCCTCCACCATCCACTGACAAACCCTCCACCATGGACTGACACACCCTCCACCATCCACTGACACACCCTCCACCATGGACTGACACACCCTCCACCATGGACTGACACACCCTCCACCATGGACTGACACACCCTCCACCATGGACTGACACACCCTCCACCATGGACTGACACACCCTCCACCATGGACTGACACACTCTCCACCATGGACTGACACACCTTCCACCATGGACTGACACACTCTCCACCATGGACTGACACACCTTCCACCATGGACAGACACACCCTCCACCATCCACTGACACACTCTCCACCATGGACTGACACACTCTCCACCATGGACTGACACACTCTCCACCATGGACTGACACACTCTCCACCATGGACTGACACACCTTCCACCATGGACTGACACACTCTCCACCATCCACTGACACACTCTCCACCATCCACTGACACACTCTCCACCATGGACTGACACACTCTCCACCATCCACTGACACACCCTCCACCATGGACTGACAAACCTTCCACCATCAACTGACACACTCTCCACCATGGACTGACACACTCTCCACCATGGACTGACACACTCTCCACCATGGAATGACACACCCTCCACCATCCACTGACAAACCCTCCACCATTTACTTATACACCCTCCACCATGGACTGACACACCCTCCAACATCTACTGACACACCCTCCACCATCTACTGACACACCCTCCACCATCCACTGACACACTCTCCACCATCCACTGACACACTCTCCACCATGGACTGACACACTCTCCACCATGGACTGACACACCCTCCACCATCCACTGACACACCTTCCACCATCCACTGACACACCCTCCACCATTTACTGACACACTCTCCACCATGAACTGACACACCCTCCACCATCCACTGACACACCCTCCATCATGGACTGACACACCCTCCACCATCCACTGACACACTCTCCACCATGGACTGACACACTCTCCACCATCCACTGACACACCCTCCACCATGGACTGACACACCCTCCACCATGGACTGACACACCCTCCACCATGGACTGACACACTCTCCACCATGGACCGACACACCTTCCACCATGGACTGACACACCTTCCACCATGGACTGACACACTCTCCACCATCCACTGACACACCTTCCACCATGGACTGACACACTCTATACCATGGACTGACACACCTTCCACCATGGACAGACACACCCTCCACCATCCACTGACACACTCTTCACCATCTACTGACACACCCTCCACCATGGACTGACACACCCTCCACCATCCACTGACACACTCTCCACCATCCACTGACACACTCTCCACCATCCACTGACACACCCTCCACCATCCACTGACACACCCTCCACCATCTACTGACACACCCTCCACCATCCACTGACACACCCTCCACCATCCACTGACACACTCTCCACCATGGACTGACACACTCTCCACCATCAACTGACACACTCTCCACCATGGACTGACACACTCTCCACCATGGACTGACACACCTTCCACCATGGACTGACACACCTTCCACCATGGACTGACACACCTTCCACCATGGACTGACACACCTTCCACCATGGACTGACACACCTTCCACCATCCACTGACACACTCTCC
Organism: Nerophis lumbriciformis; assembly: GCF_033978685.3. Classification (NCBI taxonomy): domain Eukaryota; kingdom Metazoa; phylum Chordata; class Actinopteri; order Syngnathiformes; family Syngnathidae; genus Nerophis; species Nerophis lumbriciformis. Next base: position 43,781,801 of record NC_084564.2, read on the forward strand.
ACCATCCACTGACACACCCTCCACCATGGACTGACACACCTTCCACCATCCACTGACACAATTTGGAAAAGCTCCAAAATAAAGTATGTACGGTAAATATAAGCAAATGACAGAATCCTCTCAGAGTTTATTCATTTTCATTTTAAAATCCTGGTCTTATAAAAGTCCCTTCAGATGTGCATGTGAGAAGGTGTACCACGGAGGTGTACCACGGAGGTGTGGTCACATCACATGTTGAGGATACCAAAGTAGCTGTGTACTAGTTCTCCATGGAACCAACGCTCATCTTCAGCCCGCTAGATCCTCATCAGTTGTGTAAATGCGGCGCGTGGAGAGCTTCCTCATTTCCTAAGCTACTTTGAATATTTCAGATTTGCAGCTTTAGCCACTTTTGAATAGCGTTTAAGCCAATTGTGAACCGTGTGTCTGCTGCCAGAGACAAATGTAGATCCTCAAAGTGCTGATGGGATTGGAGTGGCTATCTATCTGTACACAGCTGCACCGTGCGACCCACTTCTGGCTGATCACAGCAGCAGCTTCAGCCATCTTCACAAAACACAGAGCTGAGGTGACTCATGACCAAATGTTACATACAGTATGGCAGCCATTTCTGTCAAATATCACTTGTCAGCAGCGTTCATTTTGTTGACTAACAGCATAATTGACAGCCGTTTTTAGTTGACTTGAGTTGAGTTTGTGTTTATTTGGAGCATGCATGCATACAACATGATGCATCACTCATGCATGCATACAACATGATACATCACACATGCATGCATACAACATGATACATCACGAATGCATGCATACAACATGACGCATCACACATGCATGCATACAACATGATACATCACACATGCTTGCATACAACATGATACATCACACATGCATGCATTTAACATGACATATCACACATGCATGCAAACAACATGATGCATCACACATGCATGATGCATCACACATGCATGCAATCAACATGATACATCACACATGCATGCATACAACATGGTACATCACACATGCTTGCATACAACATGATACATCACACATGCATGCATACAACATGACGCATCACACATGCATACACACAACATGATGCATCACACATGCATGCATACAACATGACACATCACACATGCATGCATACAACATGATGCATCACACATGCATGCATACAACATGATACATCACACATGCATGCATACAACATGATACATCACACATGCATGCATACAACATGATGCATCACACATGCATGCATGCAACATGATACATCACGAATGCATGCATACAACATGATACATCACACATGCATGCATACAACATGATGCATCACACATGCAACATGGTACATCACACATGCATGCATACAACGTGGTACACCACACATGCATGCATACAACATGATGCATCACACATACATGATGCATCACACATGCATGCATACAACATGATACATCACACATGCATGCATGCAACATGATGCATCACACATGCATGCTTTTAACATGGTACATCACACATGCGTGCATACAACGTGGTACATCACACATGCGTGCATACAACATGATACATCACACATGCATGCATACAACATGATGCATCACACATACATGATACATCACACATGCATGCATGCAACATGATACATCACACATGCATGCATACAACATGATACATCACACATGCATGCATGCAACATGATACATCACACATGCATGCATGCAACATGATGCATCACAATTTCCAGTTTCTCTATTCAACATGCTTATTTAATCCTACCCTTTTTCCCTTTACATAGCCTTAGCTACGGGGCGGCATGGCGTAGTGGGTAGAGCAACCGTGCCAGAAACCTGAGGGTTGCAGGTTCGCTCCCCGCCTCTTACCATCCAAAAATCGCTGCCGTTGTGTCGTTGGGCGGGACACTTCACCCTTTGCCCCCGGTGCCACTCACACCGGTGAATTGAATGATGAATGATAGGTGGTGGTCGGAGGGGCCGTTGGCGCAAATTGCAGCCACGCTTCCGTCAGTCTACCCCAGGGCAGCTGTGGCTATGAAAGTAGCTTACCACCACCAGGTGTGAATGATTGATGGGTTCTACATGTAAAGCGACTTTGGGTACTTAGAAAAGCGCTATATAAATCCCAGTTATTATTATAGTTATTATTAGCTGACACTTGTGTTCACGTCCTGTTCTCAATGTATTCACAATATACTCCATAAGTAATAAATTAATAATAAATAAATAATAATTAGTGAAGTAAGTTATATTTCATATGGTGAGATGAGTAAGATGATCTAGAAAATGAATGATGGATGAGATAAATTCAGAATGTTTATCATGGGTCTTCTTCTTTGTACTTTACAAACACTTTGAAGAGTTTCTTGAAGTGGATCATATTAGTACATTGTTTGATTTATTAACTTAATCCATTCCATCATTTAATTCCACATACTGATATACTGAAGGTCTTAAGTGTTGTACGTGCGTACAAATGTTTTAATTTAAATTTTTCTCTATGATTATATTTCTCCTCTTGTTGTACATTCTTGGCTAGCAGGTTGTAGTTTGCTTTGTGTATAATTTTAGGTTTTTTGCAAATTCACTATGTCGTGGAATTTCAGTATTTTCGATTCAATAATGCGTCATAGCCTCTTGATGAAAATGTATTTTAGTTTTAGTCATATTTTAGTAATCTAAATTGATTTAGTTTTATTCGACAAGCTGCTTCAATATAAAGTACAAAGAATAACATATTTAAAGTTGTCTTGAAAACAATTTTCTTTCTTATGTTTATATATTCATTTGATAGGGAAAAACAATAATACAGGTAATGAGAAATAAACCCCCCCTGCCAAAATAAAACACTTGAAACCACTTATATTAAAGTTATTGCAGAGAATCTCAGAAACTAAACTCACAACAAGACATGTTTTAGTCAGAAAAAAATAGGTTGTTGACAATAACTAAGACAAACATTTTTAGTCAAAAAATAATAATAACACAGCTTTAATTCGGAGACAGCGTGCAGGTAGGAAATGATTTATTAATGTATATCATGCAGCAAATGCAGAAAAACAAAAGCGTGCCGATAGCACGGGAGGCCAAGCTTTAGTTTTTTCTGCATTTCCTGCATGATTTATATAAATAAATGATTTCCTACCTGCACGCTGTCTCCGGAGTTTCTGTCTGCATGCCGGGAGAACGACCCGCGCATAACCATTCGACCACGCCGTTACAGCAGGAAGCCAGCTGATTGTGGAGAGAAACAGGAATAAATAGCTCTCTGATTAGTGCCTGGGAGCAGGTGAGCGTCCCGAACACTAATCAGAGGCAGGTGAAACTAATCTGCAGTCATGGCACCAGGAACACAAACCCAGTGGTGCTGAAAACAGAACTAAAGGTAGTCAAAACTAAGAACAAAACATGATCCGGGCAACGGATCATAACACTGATGGGATTAAAGTGGACATCTAACTGGACACAGCTGCACCGTGTGACCCAGTTCTGACTGATCACCCGCGTCAGATCAGCAGGCTCAGCAATGAGCCATAATCCTAAAGACAGAGCTGCCTGTCTGCGGTTTCTTTTCCATCAGAAACCACCAATGAACTTGAGTTTATCATTCAATTCATGAAAAAAGATCCTGTTATTCCATACTTGCCAACCTTGAGACCTCCGATTTCGGGAGGTGGGGGGCGTGGTTAAGAGGGTAGGAGTATATTTACAGCTAGAATTCACCAAGTCAAGTATTTCATATATATATATATATATATATATATATATATATATATATATATATATACAGTATATATAAAATAAATACTTGACTTTCAGTGAATTCTAGCTATAAATATATATTTCTTTTATTACATATATATATATATATATATATATATATATATATATATATATATATATATACAGTATATATAAAATAAATACTTGACTTTCAGTGAATTCTAGCTATAAATATATATTTCTTTTTTTACATATATATATATATATATATATATATATATATATATATAAGAAATACTTGACTTTCAGTGAATTCTAGCTATAAATATATATTTCTTTTTTTACATATATATATATATATATATATATTTATATATATATATATATATATATATACAGTATATATAAAATAAATACTTGACTTTCAGTGAATTCTAGCTATAAATATATATTTCTTTTTTTACATATATATATATATATATATATATAAAATAAATACTTGACTTTCAGTGAATTCGAGCTATAAATATATATTTCTTTTTTTACATATATATATATATATATATATATATATATAAGAAATACTTGACAAAATACTAAGTCAAGTAATTCATATATATATATATATATATATATATATATATATATATATATATATATATATAAGAAATACTTGACTTTCAGTGAATTCTAGCTATAAATATATATTTCTTTTTTTACATATATATATATATATATTTATATATATATATATATATATATATATAAGAAATACTTGACTTTCAGTGAATTCTAGCTATAAATATATATTTCTTTTATTATATATATATATATATATATATATATATATATATATATATATATATAAGAAATACTTGACAAAATTCTAAGTCAAGTAATTCATATATATATATATATAAATATATATATATATATATAAGAAATACTTGACTTTCAGTGAATTCTAGCTATAAATATATATTTCTTTTATTATATATATATATATATATATATATATATATATATATATATATATATATATATATATATATATATATATATATATATAAATAAGATAAATACTTGAATTTCAGTGTTCATTTATTTACACATATACACACACATAACACTCATCTACTCATTGTTGAGTTAGGGGTTGAATTGTCCATCCTTGTTTTATTCTCTGTCACTATTTTTCTAACCATGCTGAACACCCTCTCTGATGATGCATTGCTGTGTGGCACGCACAAAAGTGCTTTCATCAAATGCACTAGATGGCAGTATTGTCCTGTTTAAGAGTGTCACAACATTGCTGTTTACGGCAGACGAACTGCTTTACGGTAGACGAAAACATGACTGCTGTTGTTTTGTGTTGTTGCCGCGCTGGGAGGACGTTAATGAAACTGCCTAACAATAAACCCACATAAGAAACCAAGAACTCGCCCTCGATCATTCTACAGTTATAACGTGATTGGGCAGGTACGCTGTTAATAATGTGGGTTAGCGGACTCAGGTCCGCATGGACCTGAGTCCGCCTAAATTTCGGGAGATTTTCGGGAGAAAATTTGTCCCGGGAGGTTTTCGGGAGAGCCGCTGAATTTCGGGAGTCTCCCGGAAAATCCGGGAGGGTTGGCAAGTATGTGTTATTCCTTTCAAAAGGGCTTTGGCGATGTCTTCACGAGCTCACTACGATGCCTCTATCCGCGACAAACCAAACAACCGTGGACATTATGGGATCCAGGGACCAATATGGCGGCCGCACAATTCACATAATCAGATAGCCACCAAGACAATCATCTCCATGCTAAATATTGCTTTGAGTTAAATCAATTTTGGCTTTTCCCCCGGTGATGCGTGAGTCTGAGTCCTTTCGGGTTTCATTCCGTTTGGGCGGGCCACGCAGTTAGCGGCGCTCAGCGCCTGTGACGAGTCCATTAGAGGAAGCAGGGAAACCGGAGGCGATGCTAGTAGTTGATGACGTGCGATCGACTGAGATCCGCTTTCTTATATATCGACATTGCACGCATGTGGGGGGAACTGGCCGGGGGGTGTGGGCTTAGCACAACGCAATAATCAGAATCAGAATCAGAATCGTTTTTATTGCCATTGTATACTTGGGTATAAAATACTACACGGTCTAGCTCCATCCTATCTTGCTGATTGTATTGTACCATATGTCCCGGCAAGAAATCTGCCTCTAAAGAACTTTGGCTTATTAGTGATTCCCAGAGCCCAAAAAAAGTCTGCGGGCTATAGAGCGTTTTCTATTGGGGCTCCAGTACTATGGAATGTTCTATCAGTAACAGTTAGAGATGCTACCTCAGTAGAAGCATTTAAGTCCCATCTTAAAACTCATTGGTATACTCTAGCCTTTAAATAGACCTCCCTTTTAGACCAGTTGATCTGCCGTTTATTTTCTGCTCTGGGGGGGGGGGGGGGGGTACAGATTCGGTGACCACAGATGAAGCGCAAGCTGCCCAAAGTCTCTGCACTGTTGACCTGTCTCCACTCAAGATGATCTCCTGCTGGTCCCACTATGGACTGGACTCTCACTATTATGTTAGATCCACTATGGACTGGACTCTCACTATTATGTTAGATCCACTATGGACTGGACTCTCACACTATTAACTAGATCCACTATGGACTGGACTCTCACTATTATGTCAGATCCACTATGGACTGGACTCTCACTATTATGTTAGATCCACTATGGACTGGACTCTCACTATTATGTTAGATCCACTATGGACTGGACTCTCACTATTATGATAGATACACAATGGACTGGACTCTCACTATTATGTTAGATCCACTATGGACTGGACTCTCACTATTATGATAGATCCACAATGGACTGGACTCTCACTATTATGTTAGATCCACTATGGACTGGACTCACACTATTATGTTAGATGCACTATGGACTGGACTCTCACTATTATGTTAGATCCACTATGGACTGGACTCTCACTATTATGATAGATCCACAATGGACTGGACTCTCACTATTATGTTAGATCCACTATGGACTGGACTCACACTATTATGATAGATCCACAATGGACTGGACTCACACTATTATGATAGATCCACAATGGACTGGACTCTCACTATTATGTTGGATCCACTATGGACTGGACTCTCACTATTATGATAGATCCACTATGGACTGGACTCTCACACTATCATGTTAGATCCACTATGGACTGGACTCTCACACTATTATGTTAGATCCATTATGGACTGGACTCTCACTATTATGTTAGATCCACTATGGACTGGACTCTCACTATTAATTTAGATCCACTATGGACTGGACTCTCACATTATTATGTCAGATCCACTATGGACTGGACTCTCACTATTATGTTAGATCCACTATGGACTGGACTCTCACTATTATGTTAGATCCACTATGGACTGGACTCTCACACTATTAATTTAGATCCACTATGGACTGGACTCTCACATTATTATGTCAGATCCACTATGGACTGGACTCTCACTATTATGATAGATCCACAATGGACTGGACTCACACTATTATGTTAGATCCACTATGGACTGGACTCACACTATTATGTTAGATCAATCAATCAATCAATCAATCTTTATTTATATAGCCCTAAATCACAAGTGTCTCAAAGGGCTGCACAAGCCACAACGACATCCTCGGTACAAAGCCCACATAGTCCATAGATCCACTATGGACTGGACTCTCACTATTATGTTAGATCCACTATGGACTGGACTCTCACTATTATGATAGATCCACTATGGACTGGACTCTCACTATTATGTTGGATCCACTATGGAAAGGACTCACACTATTATGTTGGATCCACTATGGACTGGACTCTCACACTATTATGTTAGATCCACTATGGACTGGACTCTCACTATTATGTTAGATCCACTATGGACTGGACTCTCACATTATTATGTTAGATCTACTATGGACTGGACTCTCACACTATTATGTTAGATCCACTATGGACTGGACTCTCACTATTATGTTAGATCCAATATGGACTGGACTCTCACTATTATTTTAGATCCACTTTGGACTGGACTCTCACACTATTATGTTAGATCCACTGTGGACTGGACTCTCACTATTATGTTAGATCCACTATGGACTGGACTCTCACTACTATGTTAGATCCACTATGGACTGGACTCACACTATTATGTTGGATCCACTATGGACTGGACTCACACTATTATGTTAGATCCACTATGGACTGGACCCGCACTATTACGTTAGATCCACTATGGACTGGACTCCCACTATTTTGTTAGATCCACTATGGACTGGACTCTTTCACTATTATGTTAGATCCACTATGGACTGGACTCTCACACTATTATGTTAGATCCACTATGGACTGGACTCTGACACTGTTATGTTAGATCCACTATGGACTGGACTCTCACTATTATGTTAGATCCACTATGGACTGGACTCTCACTATTATGTTAGATCCACTATGGACTGGACTCTCACATTATTATGTTAGATCCACTATGGACTGGGCTCTCACACGATTAACTAGATCCACTATGGACTGGACTCTCACACTATTAGGCTAGATCCACGATGGACTGGCATCTCACTATTATGTTAGATCCACTATGGACTGGACTCTCACACTATTATGTTAGATCCACTATGGACTGGGCTCTCACACTATTAACTAGATCCACTATGGACTGGACTCTCACACTATTATGTTAGATCCACTATGGACTGGACTCTCACACTATTAACTAGATCCACTATGGACTGGACTCTCACATTATTATGTCAGATCCACTATGGACTGGACTCTCACTATTATGTTAGATCCACTATGGACTGGACTCTCACTATTATGTTAGATCCACTATGGACTGGACTCTTTCACTATTCACTAGATCCACTATGGACTGGACTCTCACTCTATCATGTTAGATCCACTATGGACTGGACTCTCACACTATTATGTTAGATCTATTATGGACTGGACTCTCACTATTATGTTAGATCCACTATGGACTGGACTCTCACTATTATGTTAGATCCACTATGGACTGGACTCACACTATTATGTTAGATCCAATATGGACTGGACTCTCACACTATTATGTTAGATCCACTATGGACTGGACTCTCACACTATTATGTTAGATCCACTATGGACTGGACTCTCACACTATTATGTTAGATCCACTATGGACTGGACTCTCACACTATTATGTTAGATCCACTATGGACTAACATGAGCTGTAACTGAGCTAACTAAGCTGGAAAACACAAAGTCGAATTAATTCAATTAGCCGGACTTTTTCCTCCGGAGGAGTTGTGATGAAGTCAAACACTCGGAGATGCAACCCGAGGCGGAGTCTGTGGATGGGCAGCAGATGTTCTGCACATCTGTTGAAGTACCAGCCAAGACTCGCCCGTCCGTCTTGGAAAGTGATGCACTTTCTTCCCCGCACCACGTACAAGAGTGGCTGAGTTCTTGCATCAGCATGGCTCTCTTGTAGCGTATATTGATCTTTATTTAGCAGCAAAATGGCCCCGTGGACTTAAAGAGCTAAACAAAACACTCAGTGGGAAAACATAAAGTGCACATTTGTCACTGGCGGCTGCTTTAGCAGCTCATTTCGTTGAAAAGCCATCGACTGCCCCCAGTGTTGACAGACTGGGGCTCGTGTGAGCTCAGGCGTCGTACGGCAGCGGTCCAAAGCGTAGGAATGAGTCTCCATCACTCGATCAGAGGCACTCCAACAAGAAGGGGTGTGTTTACTGGGTATTTACTTGCATTTGTGCTGTTGACTCACGTCCTTCGCAGGCTGCTTACAAGTACTGTTAGGATACGTGAACGCCACCACCGGCCTACTAAGTATACTCATTTGCTGTAATTAGTGCACAAAATACATGTTTTGAAATGATGGAAATAATGTAGAGATTATTTTTTTTCCCAGGTTCCAAGTGAATAGGTCTTTATTGTCATTGCACAAGTACAAACCCCATTTCCATATGAGTTGAGAAATTGTGTTAGATGCAGAGGTGGGTAGAGTAGCCAGAAAGTGTACTCAAGTAAGAGTACTGTTACTTTAGAGATTTATTACTCAAGTAAAAGTAAGGAGTAGTCACCCAAGTATTTACTTGAGTAAAAGTAAAAAGTATGTTGTGAAAAAACTACTCAAGTACTGAGTAACTAATGAGTAACATACACATATATATATATATATATATATGTCTTAATAAGGTTATCCAAAAAATAGTGCTCGATACCGTAGTAGAGCGCAATATATGTATGTGTGGGAAAAAAAATCACAAGACTATTTCATCAGAAATTTGTGTCCAATGTTCGTTGAGGCGTTTTTGCTGTATGGGGGGTTGTACCAGATGATGCCGCTTCGTTTTCTGTTCTTTTTTGGCTGGTTTCCTGGCGTCGGTCATAGGTGAGGGTGAAATTGTATCCGCTTTCATCAAGGGCTTTTTGGTACGGGGGGGTTGGACACAAATTCCTCAATCTGATTGACAAACACTTTCCCAAAGACAACAACCTAAGAAAAGTATTCAACAAGAACAACATCAAATTGAGCTACAGCTGCATGAACAATATACGACAAATCATCTCAAACCACAACAAAACAATTGCAAATGAGCCGTCGACCCCCAGTCAGAACGACTCCAAAACCAACAAAGCATGTAACTGTCGAAAGAAACCTGATTGCCCTCTCAACGGGGGGTGCTTACAAACATCAGTTGTCTACCAATCTAAGGTAATACGCAAGGACATTAACACATCCGACACATATGTAGGATTAACTGAAGGAGAGTTCAAAACCAGATGGAACAATCACAAGGCTTCTTTCAGGAACCAAAACCTGCGGAATACCACAGAACTCAGCAAGCACATTTGGGACCTCAAAGACAATAATGTTGAATATTCAATAACATGGCAAATTCTTGCATCCAGCACACCTTACAATAGTGGTAATAAAAATGCAACCTATGCTTGAAAGAGAAACTGTTTATTATTTACCGTCCAGACCTGTCATCACTCAAAAAGCGCAGCGAAATTGTATCAGCATGCCGTCACAGACGGAAACACCTCCTAGGTAACACATGAGCCAATCACCACGCCCCTACGCCAGCCTGTACCCACCCACTCTGTGCCCTATATAAACCATGGTATGCGAATGCTCCCATTAAAATCTCCTGATGATTGAGGGTACCCCCCCTCATGAAACAGGCCTGTAGAGATGAAATAGTCTTGTGATTTTTTTTTCCCACACATACATATATATATATATATATATATATATCCACACATACATTGATATATACAGTATATCATTTATATTTATTTATCTTGCCGTTTTTGTTTACATGTTAAAGGTGTTTTAATGAATATACATGCATGTTTAACACATATAGATTCCTTTCTTTCATGAAGACAAGAATATAAGTTGGTGTATTACCTGATTCTGATGACTTGCATTGATTGTAATCAGACAGTAGTGATGATAACGTCCACATGTTCGAATGGAAGAGAAAAAAAAGTCTTCCTTTCTGTCTAATACCACATGAAAGTGGTTGGTTTTTGGCATCTTATTTGCCCAGCTTCCATATTTGTTTCTATACACTTTACAAGAAATACATTGGCGGCAAACTCCGTAGCTTGCTAGCTTGTTTGCGCTGGCTTTCGGAGACTCTTATTTTGAAAGCGCAGGCGCGATGGAGCGGCACTTTTATTGTGAAGACAGGAACTGTGCAGTCAGTCTTTAGGCTTTTGACGGGAAGTACGGTTGAAATAAAAAAAGGGTCTTTTTTCCTTCACATTTTTGATTGATTGATTGGAACTTTTATTAGTAGATTGCACAGTACAGTACATATTCCGTACAATTGACCACTAAATGGTAACACCCCAATAAGTTTTTCAACTTGTTTAAGTCAGGTCATGTGACCGCCTGGCTCTGTTTGATTGGTCCAACGTCACCAGTGACTGCATCTGATTGGTGGAACGGAGTGAACGTCACCAGTGACTGTATTTGTTGAAACGCAGGCACTATGAAGGTCTGTCTGACAGACCAAAACAAACAAAGCGTGCATTAACAGATCGATAAAAATTAGTAGCGAGTAGCGAGCTGAATGTAGATAAAAGTAGCGGAGTAAAAGTAGCGTTTCTTCTCTATAAATATACTCAAGTAAAAGTAAAAGTATGTTGCATTAAAACTACTTTTAGAAGTACAATTTATCCCAAAAGTTACTCAAGTAGATGTAACGGAGTAAATGTAGCGCGTTACTACCCACCTCTGGTTAGATGTAAATATAAACGGAATACAATGATTTGCAAATCATTTTCAACCCATATTCAGTTGAATATGCTACAAAGACAACATATTTGATGTTCAAACTTATAAACTTTATTTTTTTTTGCAAATAATAATTAACTTAGAATTTCATGGCTGCAACACATGCCAAAGTAGTTGGGAAAGGGCATGTTCACCACTGTGTTGCATGGCCTTTCCTTTTAACAACACTCAGTAAAGGTTTGGGAACTGAGGAGACACATTTTTGAAGCTTCTCAGGTGGAATTCTTTCCCATTCTTGCTTGATGTACAGCTTAAGTTGTTCAAACACCTGCTGCTGGTGTTTTGAGTCACGCACTTGTTGTCACTAATGATGAGACTTTAGACTCACACTATTATGTTGGATCCACTATGGACTGGACTCTCACTATTATGTTAGATCCACTATGGACTGGACTCTCACACTATTATGTTAGATCCACTATGGACTGGACTCTCACGATTATGTTGGATCCACTATGGACTGGACTCTCACAATATTATGTTAGATCCACTATGGACTGGACTCTCACACTATTATGTTAGATCCACTATGGACTGGACTCTCACATTATTATGTCAGATCCACTATGGACTGGACTCTCACTATTATGTTAGATCCACTATGGACTGGACTCTCACTATTATGTTAGATCCACTATGGACTGGACTCTCACACTATTATGTTAGATCCACTATGGACTGGACTCTCACACTATTATGTTAGATCCACTATGGACTGGACTCTCACATTATTATGTCAGATCCACTATGGACTGGACTCTCACTATTATGTTAGATCCACTATGGACTGGACTCACACTATTATGTTAGATCCACTATGGACTGGACTCACACTATTATGTTAGATCCACTATGGACTGGACTCTCACACTATTATGTTAGATCCACTATGGACTGGACTCTCACTATTATGTTAGATCCACTATGGACTGGACTCTCACTATTATGTTAGATCCACTATGGACTGGACTCTCACACTATTATGTTAGATCCACTATGGACTGGACTCTCACACTATTATGTTAGATCCACTATGGACTGGACTCTCACTATTATGTTAGATCCACTTGCAAATAATAATTAACTTAGAATTTCATGACTGCAACACGTGCCAAAGTATTTGGGAAAGGGCATGTTCACCACTGTGTTACATGGCCTTTCCTATTTAACAACACTCAGTAAAGGTTTGGGAACTGAGGAGACACATTTTTGAAGCTTCTCAGGTGGAATTCTTTCCCATTCTTGCTTGATGTACAGCTTAAGTTGTTCAACAGTCCGGGGGTCTCCGTTGTGCTATTTTAGGCTTCACACATTTTCAATGGGAGACAGGTCTGGACTACAGGCAGGCCAGTCTAGTACCTGCACTTTTTTACTATGAAGCCACGTTGATGTAACACGTGGCTTGGCATTGTCTTGCTGAAATAAGCAGGGGCGTCCATGGTAACGTTGCTTGGATGGCAACATATGTTGCTCCAAAACCTGTATGTACCTTTCAGCATTAATGGCGCCTTCACAAATGTGTAAGTTACCCATGTCTTGGGCACTAATACACCCCCATACCATCACACATGCTGCCTTTTACACTTTGCGCCTATAACAATCCGGATGGTTCTTTTCCTCTTTGGTCCGGAGGACACGACGTCCACAGTTTCCAAAAACAATTTGAAATGTGGACTCGTCAGACCACAGAACACTTTTCCACTTTGTATCAGTCCATCTTAGATGAGCTCAGGCCCAGCGAAGCCGACGGTGTTTCTGGGTGTTGTTGATAAACGGTTTTTGCCTTGCATAAGAGAGTTTTAACTTGCACTTACAGATGTAGAGACCAACTTTAGTTACTGACAGTGGGTTTCTGAAGTGTTCCTGAGCCCATGTGGTGATATCCTTTACACACTGATGTCGCTTGTTGATGCAGTACAGCCTGAGGGATGGAAGGTCACGGGCTTAGCTGCTTACGTGCAGTGATTTCTCCAGATTCTCTGAACCCTTTGATGATATTACGGAGCGTAGATGGTGAACTCCCTAAATTCCTTGCAATAGCTGGTTGAGAAAGGTTTTTCTTAAACTGTTCAACAATTTGCTCACGCATTTGTTGACAAAGTGGTGACCCTCGCCCCATCCTTGTTTGTGAATGACTGAGCATTTCATGGAATCTACTTTTATACCCAATCATGGCACCCACCATGTTCTGTTGGGTTTTGGACGTTTTCAGTTCCTGTTTACACTCCCTTGTTTTGGTTGCCATGGTGGCATATGATTTTCACCTGCTGCTGGTGTTTTGAGTCACGCACCTGTTGTCACTAATGATGAGACTTTAGTATTTAAGCTTGTAGTTGCCAGGCAGTCAGCCTGGCAACATTATCCTTACTACCTGATGTTACCTCTGCTGACTTCATGCCATGATTACCCTTGAGACCATAGTTAATGCTTCATGCCATGCCACGTAAGTTTTGTTTCATGTCCATAGTTTCTGTCCAAGTGTCAGTTTTGTTTTCTTAGCCAAGTTTGTATCTCCGCCTTGTGCGCGCCTTTTGTTTGTTCCTTTTTATAGTAAAAATTAAACTTTTGTATGAACTGAATTACTTTTCGCCAGTCCCATTAGACCAGGGGTCGGCAACCCGCGGCTCCCAATTTTTCCGGGAGACTTCCGAATTTCAGTGCCTCTCCCGAAAATCTCCCGGGGCAACCATTGTCCGATTTTCACCCGGGCAACAATATTGAGGGCATGCCGTGATGGCACTGCTTTTAACGTCCTCTACAACCTGTCTTCGCGTCTGCAAGCCGGCCCAATCACATGTTGTATGCGGGCTTTACCCTACACACGTAAGTGACTGCAAGGCATACTTGGTCAACAGCCATACAGGTCACACCGAGGGTGGCCGTATAAAACAACTTTAACACTGTTACTCATATATGCGCCACACTGTGAACCCACACCAAACAAGAATGACAAACACATTTCGGGAGAACATCCGCATTGTAACACAACATCAACACAACAGAACAAATACCCAGAATCCCATGCATTCCCTAACTCTTCCGGGCTACAATATCATATAAAACTCGGCAAAATAACGTCTCGCAGGCCGCGTGTCTGGTTTATACATAGGCACAAAGCAAAAAAACCAACTTTGTATGCAGTGTTATTTCATTTTAAATTTCAAAAGAGTTTTGCGGCTCCCATTGTTTTCTTGAATTTGTGAAACGGGTCAAAATGGCTCTTTGACTGGTAAAGGTTGCCGACCCCTGCATTAGACTAATGTTAGTCTGACTGGGCATCCAAAGTGGGCATAAGTGTACACGCTGAATAGAAATGTTCCAATGAAGGAATGTCCTGCAAATAAAGAGGGTGTGTGGGTGCATAGATGACTTTTATGTTGTGTTTTATGTGTTTGATACTACATGTGCACATTTTGAAAAAGTGAATCTTGCCCAATAAAAAAAAAAAAAAGAAATGGTAGCAGTTATCGGTTTATTTACAGCACCCACAAAATAGCACTCCCTCAACACGTTTTCCACAAAAGTTATTTCCACTTCAGTTCCAATAGTAAACAGCAGTAGTATCCAATAATAGAGTACAAGGAAATAAAGCACCCATTCTTCCAGGTCTTTTTCTGGTAGCACTTAGCTTGACACAATGGTGGGTTTGGGCAAAAAAAAATCCAAATACCGTATTTTTCGGACTATAAGTCGCAGTTTTTTTCATAGTTTGGCCAGGCTCCAGTGCGACTTATATATGTTTTTTTTCCTTCTTTATTATGCATTTTCGGCAGGTGCGGCTTATACTCCAGTGCGACTTATACTCCGAAAAATACGGTACTGTAATTGTGTATGCGTCTAGTTTAGGCCTGGGCAATTATTTTGACTCGGGGGGCCACATTTAGAGAAAAAAATGTGTCCGGGGGCTGGTACCGTATTTTCCGCACCATAAGCCGCCCTGGGTTATAAGCCGCGCCTTCAATGAACGGCATATTTCAAAACTTTGTCCACCTATAAGCCGCCCCGTGTTGTAAGCCGCATCTAACTGCGCTAAAGGAATGTCAAAAAAACAGTCAGATAGGTCAGTCAAACTTTAATAATATATTAAAACCAGCGTGATGTGGGCGCGCATGGAGTCGTATATCAACATGGACGGAGCTGCGTGAAAAAAGCCACCCGGCCTCTTCGCGTAAACTTACCTTAACCACTCGCTCATCTTTTCTTCATCCATCCATCCCTTCGAGTTAGCTTTTATGATGACGCCGGCTGGAAAGGTCTCTTTTGGCAAGGTCTTCCTTTTGAATATCACCATGGGTGGAAGTTTCTGGCCATTAGCATGGCAAGCTAGAACCACAGTGAAGGACGACTTCTCATTCCCTGTGGTGCGAATATTCACCGTACGTGCTCCCGTTGTATCCACAGTGCGGTTCACAGGAATATCAAAAGTCAGTGGAACCTCGTCCATGTTGATAATGTTCTCTGGTCGGATCTTTTTTTCAGCTATCTTGTTTTTACAATATGCACGGAAAGTAGCCAGCTTTTCTTGAAAGTCTTTAGGCAGTTGCTGTGAAATAGTAATCCGTGTGCGGATGGAGAGATTGCATCTTTTCATGAACCGGATCCCTGTCGCTTAGTAGGAGCCATTTTGTGGTCTTTACAGATGTAAACACACAAAGGAAATGAAACGTAATATCCGCGCGCTTCTTCTTCTTCTACCGGGGCGGGTGGTTGCTTACAGTAGAAGAAGAAGCGCTTCCTGTTCTATGGGGGCGGGTGCTTACCTTGGCGTTTGCTTGCGTAGAAGAAGAAGCACTTCCTCTTCTACGGGGAAAAAAGATGGCGGCTGTTTACCGTAGTTGCGAGACCGAAACTTTATGAAAATGAATCTTAATATTAATCCATATATAAAGCGCACCGGGTTATAAGCCGCACTGTCAGCTTTTGAGTAAATTTGTGGTTTTTAGGTGCGGCTAATAGTGCGGAAAATACGGTATATCTATTTTTAGGAACACTAATACAAAACCTCACAATAATGTCTGATTGAAAACTAAACACATGACAGACAGCCTTAAAAAACAGAATGGAGCCCCCCCCCTCAGGGGGGGGCTCGGCGGGGCGGTTGCTGGTTGTTCCATCTCCATCGTTGGGGTCCCTGCGGGTGGGGTGGGTGGTTCCCGTTGCCCTGTGCCTGGGTGGTCCTGCGGCGGCCGGTTTGGGTGGGGTGGCCGGGGGCTGGCCTCGCCGCGCTCTCCGGGGGTGGGGGGTGGGCTCGTGGGGGCCCGGTTGCCGGTGGGGCGGGGGCGGTCTTCCCGTCCGGTTGCGGGGAGTCTCTGGGTCCTTCGGGCGGGGCGTCTCGCCTTTCTGCCCGTGTGGGGTGTGGTCTCTCGCTGGCTTGGGGTCTGGCTGTCCCCTGCTTTTCTCGTGCCCTGTCCTCCGCCGGGTGCGTCTGTCTGCGGCCTGCTGCTGGCCCTTGTGGGCGGTACGGTGGGTCGGGCTCTGGGGTTCCTGTCGCTGGCCGGCTTGGCTGCGTGGGGGCGGTGGTCCCTGGTTCCCTGGGCACCACGCCTCCTGTTTGTGGGTTGGGCTCTCGGGGGTGATGGGGCCGTGCTCTGGCTCCCACGCACTCTGGGAGTCGAATGTATTGTACATGCAAATTCACATATGCTCACATACGTACATAGGTACCTACGCTCCCACATACATACACAAATACAGTACATATTTACCTACCTAATGTTCGTACATCCACACGCACATTCAATATACAAACATACACATACACATACTGTACATATACATTCACTGTACAAACACATATACACATTCTGTACATATACATTCATTGTACAAACACATATACACATTCTGTACATATACAAGTACATATGCATACTTACACTCATGCACATAATCACGTTGCATCAAACATATATTAACGTTGTTGCCCTAGGGTAAACTGGGTGTAACACATGGCACACTGACAAAGCTTAACCTATTGTGACTATAACAATCTACAAGGTTAATGTAGGTTGCTTCTCTTTCTCCCCCTCCATTTTTCTGCATTCTTTCGTATCTCAAGTTATCATTACGTATATGTATTGTTGCATTTAAACAACTGTATTGTTGATAATAAAGGTAAATTATTGGTATTGTTCATTATCAATAGCGCTATTTCTATTGGTATTTGTATTGATCCATTTGTAGTGTAATAATGCTCATTGTCATTTCTGTATTATTTTTTATTTTTCGCTAACTGCTTATTTGCTATTACTTTTACCATCATATTTGTACATGTCATATTTGCTGATGTTGCTCTATTGTTGTTGTTGTTGTTGTTTGCTGTTGTTGTTTTTGTCTCTCTGTCTAATCCCCCTCTTGTCCCCACAATTTCCCCCTCTGTCTTCTTTTTTTTTTCTCTTTCTATCCCCTCCTGCTCCGGCCCGGCTGCACTAAATGATAATATAAATACATTTAATAAAGTCAAATACAAATAAGGCAACAAGAGAAGTATCCTACACTTCTCTTTTGTAAAGTAAATCTGAACAGCCGACATGGGCATCTACATCAACTATATGATTTGCCTGAGAAGCTGGACAGGACATAAAAAAAAAACAAAAAACAAAAAACCAAAAAAAAAAAAAAAAAAAAAAAAAAAAACAGAATGGATATTTAATTTTTTTTTACTGACTGACACACCCAGAATGTACATGAAAATAAAGAATGTGGGATTTACAATATTAACTATGAAGGATAAAACAGTGAATATTGACAACATATGAAAGTCACACCCCCTCTCCATTTACATATTTCACAATCAAGCGAAACACAACAAAAATGCAACAAACAGTGAAATATGAACGCAAAGTGTAAAAAAAACTAACACCTACAAGTCCTAAGTCCTGCATTTTGAGTTTCGAGTCCTTTCAAGTCCTTTTAACCACAGACTAATATATTAACACAGATTGTGTATGCTTTTCAAACGCTGTATTTATTTATTAAAACAAGTGCATTTTAAATTGCAGGAAAGAAAATTGTGCTGACATTGCACTTTATAATAGCACTATTAACCAGTCATTTTAAACATTAACTCATTCCTTTACAGAACAAACACATTGAAAAATAAAGTGCAAATGTACTTATTTGTACAAAAGTGTTAACATTGAAAAAACATGACATATACGTGAACATAACAAAAAAGTTGTACTTTTTATATGTCAGGGCCCTATGCTGCATTGCATTTGCAAAAGACCAAATCAGCCAAGAGTCTGTCAGTCATTTGTGCACGATGGGGGCGTAGTATGATGCCACCATGGCTGAAAACTCGCTCCACTGGAGCACTGGAGGCAGGCACTGCCAAGACTCTCATGGCCACTCAGAACAGTGAAGGAAGAGTCTTCATGTTCAATGCCCAGAACAAAAGGGGGGAGAGAGTTGTTTTGGGTTGGTGCACTACTTGTAAGTGTATCTTGTGTTTTTTATGTTGATTTAATTAAAAAAAGAAAAATTATTTCTTGTGCGGCCCGATACCAATCGATCCACGGACCAGTACCGGGCCGTGGCCCGGTGGTTGGGGACCACTGAGGTAAACAACCAACAGTATGTCAGAAAGCTAGCTAAAACGGTACACATATTCATAATATAGTATACATTTTAACTGACCTTTATTTTACTATTTTTGTCTTTTTTTAGGTGGCTAAAATACGCGGTGCTGCTGACCGCCGTCTAACGTTACGTGTGATATATTGACTAACGTAACCCTGCTTAAAAAAAATCACTGAACAAAAAGTATGAATAAGGTAGTGAACTGCAACAGATTCCCGTGTTTGCAATAACGTTATAACGTTAGCAGTGAGTTTACAGCCTCACTGATTTAACTACACAGCAAATAAAAGTCACGTTACTTAGCCAATAAACGTTATCTTACATTCAAAACTTACCGTTCTTTGTGCAACTTCAAATGCCGGACGAAGTTGGAAGTTGTTGCCTCTCCATCAGTCATTTTCGAACCGCATGTGTTGCATACTGCAAACCGTTTTGTGTTGACCACCTCGTAATTTTTATACCCAAACAAAATGATTTTAGGTATAATTTTTTGTTCACTGGCGTGTGGTTTGGACATGTCTTCTTCCTTGGTTGTCCTGCAATTTGATTGGATGAATGCTGTGTGATGAAAACAAAGTAGATCTAATTTGATTGGCTGTTGTACTGAGAGCACACCAGCTGACACACGCAACGCTGATAGACAAGTACACAATGAAAAATACGGAGCGCTCCCGAATAACTTTTTCATCTTTGGGTTTTGGGGAAAGTAGCAAGTCATGTCAAGTCATGTCAATTCAAAAGGCTCAAGTCCAAGTGAAGTCACAAGTCATTGATGTTAAAGTCGAAGTCGAGTTGCAAGTCTTTTTACATTTTGTCAAGTCCAGTCTAAAGTCATCAAATTCATGACTCGAGTCTGACTCGAGTCCAAGTCATGTGACTCGAGTCCACACCTCTGGTGTCCTCTCACTTGCTCTGTTTGTTGCTATTCTGAATGTTGCTGTTTTGGAATTGCATAATTATGGTATTGGTGTATTTTTTTGTGCTGGATTGATTAATAAAAATGTTTTAAAAAAAAGACATCCGAGGTGAAACTTGATCCAGATTGGGCAGTTTTGTTGTCTCTTCCAAGGCACCGTTACGCAACTGCTGGCCTCGGGAGCCGCCTAAAAATAACGCCAGCTTACAAAACAAGCAATCCAGCGTCACCACACCTCGCTCACCCACCCAAACGCTGTAATTACTTAGCTAAAGTCTTATAACCACATAGTGCAACATCATTGTCTCCTGCTGGCTGAGAGGAAATAGTCCTCACACTAAAACATGTGCTGGTGCATCAACCAAGACTTATTTTTTTCCCCCTCCCTGCCACTTGGGGTTGAGGGATGAAAAATTAAAAACAACATCTCTGTTCCCTCATTTCACTTGCCTGGCAACATGTTCCGGGTGCTGATCCGAGACCGAGGTGTGTGTTTGTGTGGGCCAGGGAGGGGTTAAGTCTGAGAGTGTGTGTGTGTGTGTGTGTGTATGTGTGTGTGTGTGAGCGGTTTCAACTGCAACAACACCATCACTAATTCATATGTTGTTTTCTCATCTGCTGGGACATAGCTGTCCTTCACTCGCTAGTTTCCCCCTTGGAATGCCAGCCCTGTTTTCTTCACAAGTCGGAATAAATTCACTTTGATTAAAGAGCAGGGACACCTACAAATATGTCTTACAGTCTATCTCACACACACACACACACACACACACACACATACATGTCTTGCCTACTTTGTATGGATCCACGTTTGGTTAGTAGGTTGGGAGGGCCCCCCTTTCCACTATAGCTAGAATGATGGAAAAAATGTATATCTACCACTAGATGGGAGTAGAGAGTTGCAACCTCACTTCAGAATGCAAAACACACAAAGTAAAACAAAATATTTTACTTCTGTAGTTGTGAGGACCAGGAAAATGTCCTCATAAGTCAAAAAGTCCTCACAGAAAGGTTGGTTTGTCAAGTGTATGTCCACACAAGGATGGTGAGACAAGTGCACACACACACACACACACACACACACACACACACACATTTTTGTATTCCTTACCTTCTTGAGACCTCCGAACTTGTTCACGGGTCCTCATATGGAAGGTACTTTTCCTTGCTGATATCTCAAGAAGGGTAGAAATACAAGAACAAACACACACACACACACACACACACACACACACACACACACACACACACACACACATACTGTTGTCAGGACTGGTAGCAGTCCGTACAAGGAACACACACAAACACACGCACACACACACACACACACACACACACACACACACACACATTTTTGTATTTTTCTACCTTCTTGAGACCTCTAAACTTGTTCACGGGTCCTTATATGGACGGCACTTTTCCTTGCTGATGTCTCAAGAAGGCTAGAAATACAAGAACACACACACACACACACACACACATACATGTCTTGCCTACTTTGTGTGGACCCACGTTTGGTTAGTAGGTTGGGAGGGCCCCCCTTTCCACTATAGCTAGAATGATGGAAAAATGTATATCTACCACTAGATGGGAGTAGAGAGTTGCAACCTCACTTCAGAATGCAAAACACACAAAGTAAAACAAAATATTTTACTTTTGTAGTTGTGAGGACCGACCGCTGTTGCTAGGTAGATTTGACCATACACACACATAGTAGTAAGTTCTGTGAGTTGGCCATTTTTAAAGGACAGCAAAGTACTCAATGAAGGTAACACATCGAAAATAAATCATATATTGTTCATTTCTCAATCTATTTTCATTCAGTTTACACATACATTTGTATATGTACTACATATACAAATGTATGTACATAATATATAGAAAATGAAACATACACAAAATGTATACATAAATACATAGAGTACAGCAGTGACGTGCAGTCACGAAAGAAAAAAAATGTAAAAAGAAAAAAAAAAATTAAATTGTTATATGTATCCAGTGATTATACTATAAAGTTATTTTCCATTTAACTTCACCAGTTTTAGATTATTTTTATTAAAAATCGCTGAATTTTCACATTTGCCATTCACATACTGAGAAGAGACGGTGCGGTGATCAGCAGCCAGTTGAGGCACGTCACTCAGTGCCTCAACATGGTTTCCGGACTCGGCTAACTGCTGGCCTGCTGTGCAGTGAGACTGTATTGCTATATGAATTATATTATACATTTCCATAGTTTAGTTAGCTGAGGTATATAATGTACAGTGTATTTTGTCAACAACTGTATGTGTGTAACGTATTTCTTGTGCTGAGCGATCATAAAACGGCTGCAAAAGACGCACTGGCTGAGGCTCCAGTAATCCCGCCTCCTGCACCCCCGACGTAGAATTGTTATATCAACTAAAGCCCACACTTAAACTTTCCACGTGCAAGATTGAATCTATTTAAAAAAATTATTTCATAAGAAGCCAAAAAGTGCAAAAACAATAATGTTCGTGTTGGAGGAGTTGTGAATGACTGCAGGGCCACAACATTAGGTACACCTGCAGACTGCAGGTGTACCTAATTCACAACTCCTCCAACACGAACATTATTGTTTTTGCACTTTTTGTCTTCTTATTAAATAACTTTTGTAACCTATTTTCATGGGCTTTCCTCTTTGTGATGTTAAGTTCCTGTTATGCGCTGTTATACAGTATATGCCTTGAGCTCTTATTTTGAAGGCGCTAAGAACGGAAGTGATGTCACGTTGCGGAGGTTTTTGAAAGAAAGTAAATAAAGTGGTCCTCGTGTAAACTGGAGCCTCCGTGTTTGTTATTTTGTAGTTTCATACAGTATAGGCGACATTTATAAACCCTCGGTTACACTTTTTTAAATAGATTCAATCTTGCACGTGGAAAGTTTAAGTGAGGGCTTTAGTTGCGGCGCATGGACTTCATTTATAAGTAAAGGTAAGACCATAATAACGTTTTTTTTATTAAATGTGCTTTTTTGTGTGCTACAGTTTGTATGTGTAAAGTTAAAGTTAAGTTAAAGTAGCAATGATTGTCACACACACACTAGGTGTAATGAAATTTGTCCTCTGCATTTGACCCATCCCCTTGTTCACCCCCTGGGAGGTGAGGGGAGCAGTGGGCAGCAGCGGCGCCGCGCCCGGGAACCATTTTTGGTGATTTAACCCCCAATTCCAAGCCTTGATGCTGAGTGCCAAGCAGGGAAGAATGCTGGTATGAGCTTTTAAACATAACCCGTTAACTGCTGCCAATCAAATGGTGAATAAGATACTCTTTAGGGTTCATATGTTTGTAAATCTGACTGTGATGAAGTCAGTGCCTCACCAGCCATCAACCTCACCGCACGTCACTTGAGTACAGTACAAACACACACACACACACACACACACACACACACACACACACACACACACACACACACACACACCAGCCAGTACATTCAGTACCCTGCAAAAAGTGAAATCTAAGTAAGATGAAATATGTCAAATAAGGGTGATATTTGCTTATTTTCTGTCTGATAAGATCATTCTTCTCACTAAGCAGATTTTATGTTAGAGTGCTTTACTTGTTTGTTTTGGTCCTAAATAATCTCAGTAAGATATTACAGCTTGTTGCTGAGATGTGATGACCTATATTGAGTAAAACATGCTTGAAACTATTTTTTTGCAAATGTCCAAAACACACCCAGCAATGGTGCACAGGAAGGCGGGAAAGAAGAGGGGAAAAGGAAGCTAAAATCGTCAAAAGTCCCAATTTTGTCCAAAATTCCTCCCCGGGTTCCAGTCCCACGAGTCCCGCCGCCGGCCGCACAAGTCCCAGGTTGCAAAAAATGTCCAAAACGCACCCAGCAATGTCCCACGGGAAGTGAAAGAGAAAGGTGAGAAAAGTGGGCAAAAGTCCCCAAAAATGTTCAAAATACCTACCCAGGTTTGAGTCCTACAAGTCCCGCCACCAGCCGCGCAAGTCCTGGGATGCCCAAAATGTCCATAACACACCCAGCCGAGTCCCATGGGGAGGGGTGATAAAAATTGGAAAAGTCGGCAAAAGTCCCAAAAATTCTCTAAATACCTACCCAGGTTCGAGTCCTCCTAAATGATCTCAGTAAGATATTACAGCTTGTTGCTGAGATTTGATGACCTATATTGAGTAAAACATGCTTGAAACTATTTTTTTGAAAATGTCCAAAACACACCCAGCAATGGTGCACAGGAAGGCGAGGAAGAAGAGGGGAAAAGGCAGCTAAAATGGTCAAAAGTCCCAATTTTGTCCAAAATACCTCCCGGGGTTCCAGTCCCACGAGTCCCGCTGCCGGCCGCACAAGTCCCGGCTTGCAAAAAATGTCCAAACCACACCCAGCAAAGTCCCACGGGAAGTGGGGGAGAAAGGTGAGAAAAGTGGGCAAAAGTCCCCAAAAATGTTCAAAATACCTACCCAGGTTTGAGTCCCACAAGCCGGCCGCGCAAGTCCCAGCATGCCCAAAATGTCCATAACACACCCAGCCGAGTCCCACGGGGAAGGGTGATAAAAGTTGGAAAAGTTGGATAAGTCTGCAAAATTGTTCAAAATACCTACCCAGGTTGGAGTTTCACATGGAGTGCCACAAGTCTTAAGACTTGTGGCACTCGAACCTGAACATTTTACCGACTTTCCTCACTTTTCTCCCCGCCTTCCCATGGGACTTTGCTGGGCGCGTTTTGGACATTTTGGGCATCCCGGCTGGCGGCAAGACTTGTGGGACTCGAACCTGGGTAGGTATTTTGAACATTGTTGGGACTTTTGCCAACTTTTCCAACTTTTATCCCCCCCACCTCCCCGTGGGACTCGGCTGGGTGTGTTATGGACATTTTGGGCATCCCGGGACTTGCGCGGCCATACATAAGATTTCATGTTAGAGTGTTTTACTTGTTTTACTTGTTTTAAGTGTTTTGGTCCTAAATGATCTCAGTAAGATATTACAGCTTGTTGCTGAGATTTGATGACCTATATTGAGTAAAACATGCTTGAAACTATTTTTTTGCAAATGTCCAAAACACACCCAGCAATGGTGCACAGAAAGGCGGGGAAGAAGAGGGGAAAAGGCAGCCAAAATGGTCAAAAGTCCCAATTTTGTCCAAAATACCTCGCGGGGTTCCAGTCCCACGAGTCCCGCCGCCGGCCGCACAAGTCCCAGCTTGCAAAAAATGTCCAAACCACACCCAGCAAAGTCCCACGGGAAGTGGGGGAGAAAGGTGAGAAAAGTGGGCAAAAGTCCCCAAAAATGTTCAAAATACCTACCCAGGTTTGAGTCCCACATGGCACTCGAACCCGGGTGTGATTTTTGAACATTTTACCGACTTTTCTCACTTTTCTCCTCGCCTTCCCGGGCGTGTTTTGGACATTTGGGGCATCCCGGGACTTGCGTGGCCATACATAACATTTAATGTTAGAGTGTTTTACTTGTTTTAAGTGTTTTGGTCCTAAATAATCTCAGTAAGATATTACAGCTTTTTGGTTATGACCTATATTGAGTAAAACATGCTTGAAACTATTGTTTTGCAAATGTCCAAAACACACCCAGCAATGGTGCACAGGAAGGCGGGGAAGAAGAGGGGAAAAGGAAGCCAAAATGGTAAAAAGTCCCAATTTTGTCCAAAATACCTCCCGGGGTTCCAGTCCCACAAGTCCCGCTGCCGGCCGCACAAGTCGCGGGTTGCAAAAAATGTCCAAAACGCACCCAGCAAAGTCTCACGGGAAGTGGGGGAGAAAGGTGAGAAAAGTGGGCAAAAGTCCCCAAAAATGTTCAAAATACCTACCCAGGTTTGAGACCTACATGGAGTGCCGTGGCACTCGAACCCTCCTAAATGATCTCAGTAAGATATTACAGCTTGTTGCTGAGATTTGATGACCTATATTGAGTAAAACATGCTTGAAACAATTTTTTTCCAAATGTCCAAAACACACAAAGCAAAGGTGCACAGAAAGGCGGGGAAGAAGAGGGGAAAAGGCAGCCAAAATGGTCAAAAGTCCCAATTTTGTCCAAAATACCTCCCCGGGTTCCAGTCCCACGAGTCCCGCCGCCGGCCGCACAAGTACCGGGTTGCAAAAAATGTCCAAAACACACCCAGCAAAGTCCCACGGGAAGTGGGGGAGAAAGGTGAGAAAAGTCTGCAAAAGTCCCCAAAAATGTTCAAAATACCTACCCAGGTTTGAGTCCCACATGGAGTGCCACAAGTCTTAAGACTTGTGGCACTCGAACCCGGGTGTGATTTTTGAACATTTTACCGACTTTTCTCACTTTTCTCCTCGCCTTCCCGTGGGACTTTGCTGGGCGATTTTTGGACATTTGCGCGGCCATACATAAGATTTTATGTGATAGTGTTTTACTTGTTTTAAGTGTTTTGGTCGTAAATAATCTCAGTAAGATATTACAGCTTGTTGGTTATGACCTATATTGAGTAAAACATGCTTGAAACTATTTTTTTGCAAATGTCCAAAACACACCCAGCAATGGTGCACAGAAAGGCGGGGAAGAAGAGGGGAAAAGGCAGCCAAAATGGTCAAAAGTCCCAATTTTGTCCAAAATACCTCCCGGGGTTCCAGTCCTACGAGTCCCGCCGCCGGCCGCACAAGTCCCGGGTTGCAAAAATTGTCCAAAACACACCCAGCAAAGTCCCACGGGAAGTGGGTGAGAAAAGTGGGCAAAAGTCCCCAAAAATGTTCTAAATACCTACCCAGGTTTGAGTCCCACAAGCCGGCCGCGCAAGTCCCAGCATGCCCAAAATGTCCATAACACACCTGGCCAATTCCCACAGGGAGGGGTGATAAAAGTTGGAAAAGTTGGAAAAGTCTGCAAAAATGTTCAAAATACCTACCCAGGTTGGAGTCTCACATGGAGTGCCACAAGTCTTAAGACTTGTGGCACTCAAACCTGAACATTTTACTGACTTTCCTCACTTTTCTCCCTACCTTCCCGTGGGACTTTGCTGGGCGTGTTTTGGACATTTTGGGCATCCCGGCCGGCAGCAAGACTTGTGGGACTCGAACCTGGGTAGGTATTTTGAACATTTTTGGGACTTTTGCCGACTTTTCCAACTTTTATCCCCCCCACCTCCCCGTGGGACTCGGCTGGGTGTGTTATGGACATTTTGGGCATCCCGGGACTTGCGCGGCCATACATAAGATTTCATGTTAGAGTGTTTTACTTGTTTTACTTGTTTTAAGTGTTTTGGTCCTAAATGATCTCAGTAAGATATTACAGCTTGTTGCTGAGATTTGATGACCTATATTGAGTAAAACATGCTTGAAACTATTGTTTTGTAAATGTCCAAAACACACCCAGCAATGGTGCACAGGAAGGCGGGGAAGAAGAGGGGAAAAGGCAGCCAAAATGGTCAAAATTCCTAATTTTGTCCAAAATACCTCCCGGGGTTCCAGTCCCACGAGTCCCGCCGCCAGCCGCACAAGTCCCGGGTTGCAAAAAATGTCCAAAACGCACCCAGCAAAGTCCCACGGAAGGTGAAGGAGAAAGGTGAGAAAAGTGGGCAAAAGTCCCCAAAAATGTTCAAAATACCTACCCAGGTTTGAGTCCCACATGGAGTGCCACAAGTCTTAAGACTTGTGGCACTCGAACCCGGGTGTGATTTTTGAACATTTTACCGACTTTTCTCACTTTTCTCCTCGCCTTCCCGTGGGACTTTGCTGGGCGCGTTTTGGACATTTGGGGCATCCCGG
The DNA here is from genome assembly GCF_033978685.3 of Nerophis lumbriciformis. Classification (NCBI taxonomy): domain Eukaryota; kingdom Metazoa; phylum Chordata; class Actinopteri; order Syngnathiformes; family Syngnathidae; genus Nerophis; species Nerophis lumbriciformis. The sequence goes on from NC_084564.2 coordinate 43,810,141, forward strand.
GACTTGCGCGGCCATACATAAGATTTTATGTGATAGTGTTTTACTTGTTTTAAGTGTTTTGGTCCTAAATAATCTCAGTAAGATATTACAGCTTGTTGCTTATGACCTATATTGAGTAAAACATGCTTGAAACTATTTTTGTCCAAATGTCCAAAACACACCCAGCAATGGTGCACAGGAAGGCGGTGAAGAAGAGGGGAAAAGGCAGCCAAAATGGTCAAAAGTCCCAATTTTGTCCAAAATACCTCCCGGGGTTCCAGTCCCACGAGTCCCGCCACCAGCCGCACAAGTCCCGGGTTGCAAAAAATGTCCAAAACACACCCAGCAAAGTCCCACGGGAAGTGGGTGAGAAAAGTGGGCAAAAGTCCCCAAAAATGTTCAAAATACCTACCCAGGTTTGAGTCCCACAAGCCGGCCGCGCAAGTCCCAGCATGCCCAAAATGTCCATAACACACCCAGCCGAGTCCCACGGGGAAGGGTGATAAAAGTTGGAAAAGTTGGATAAGTCTGCAAAATTGTTCAAAATACCTACCCAGGTTGGAGTCTCACATGGAGTGCCACAAGTCTTAAGAATTGTGGCACTCGAACCTGAACCTTTTATTGACTTTCCTCACTTTTCTCCCTACCTTCCCGTGGGACTTTGCTGGGCGCGTTTTGGACATTTTGGGCATCCCGGCCGGCGGCAAGACTTGTGGGACTCGAACCTGGGTAGGTATTTTGAACATTTTTGTCAGGACTTGGTCCTTGGTGTTTGTTTTTCTGGAAGGCAACGAAAAGTTGGCTCGGGCAAGACGGGAATGTGAGTATATATTTATTTTTACCTTAACAAAAAAGAACAAACTAAAGGCGCACACAAGGCGGAAGTACAAACTTGACAAATGAAACAAATACTTGCACGTGGGCAAAAAACTATGGACATGAACAAAAGTCGCTAACTGTGGCATGAATAGAAACAACTTACTTGGACATGGCATGAAGTGCGCAGAGGTAAACAGAGTGTGACAGGGGTATGATGTCGCCAGTTAGACTTCCTGGCAACAATGGGTTTAAATAATAGTGACATGATTAAAGACAGGTGTGTGAGTCGTGAGGGCAGGTGAAAACTAATGGGTTGCTATGGTGACAAACAAGAGTGCACAATGAGTCCAAACGTGGAACAGGTGAAACTAATGGGTAACCATGGAAACAAGACAAGGGAGTGAAAAGCAGGAACTAAAAAGAGTCCAAAACCAAGCAGAACATAACTTAAACAAATCATGATCACACAGACATGTACATTTTTGGGACTTTTGCTGACTTTTCCAACTTTTATCCCCCCACCTCCCCATGGGACTCAGCTGGGTGTGTTATGGACATTTTGGGCATCCCGGGACTTGCGCGGCCATACATAAGATTTTATGTGAGAGTGTTTTACTTGTTTTAAGTGTTTTGGTCCTAAATGATCTCAGTAATATATTACAGCTTATTGCTGAGATGTTATGACCTATATTGAGTAAAACATGCTTGAAACTATTGTTTTGCAAATGTCCAAAACACACCCAGCAATGGTGCACAGAAAGGCAGGGAAGAAGAGGGGAAAAGGTAGCTAAAATGGTCAAAAGTCCCAATTTTGTCCAAAATACCTCCCGGGGTTCCAGTCCCACGAGTCCCGCTGCCGGCCGCACAAGTCCCAGGTTGCAAAAATTGTCCAAAACACACCCAGCAAAGTCCCACGGGAAGTGAATGAGAAAGGTGAGAAAAGTGGGCAAAAGTCCCCAAAAATGTTCAAAATACCTACCCAGGTTTGAGTCCTACAAGTCCCGCCGCCGGCCGCGCAAGTCCCGGGATGCCCAACATGTCCATAACACACCCAGCCGAGTCCCACGGGGAGGGGGGATACAAGTTGGAAAAGTCTGCAAAAATGTTCAAAATACCTACCCAGTTTCGAGTCCCACATGGAGTGCCACAAGTCTTAAGACTTGTGGCACTCGAACCCGGGTGTGATTTTTGAACATTTTACCGACTTTTCTCACTTTTCTCCTCGCCTTCCTGTGGGACTTTGCTGACCGCGTTTTGGACATTTTGGGCATCCGGGGACTTGCGCGGTCATATATAAGATTTTATGTGAGAGTGTTTTACTTGTTTTAAGTGTTTTGGTCCTAAATGATCTCAGTAAGATATTACAGCTTATTGCTGAGATGTGATGACCTATATTGAGTAAAACATGCTTGAAACTATTGTTTTCCAAATGTCCAAAACACACCCAGCAATGGTGCACAGGAAAGCCAGGAAGAAGAGGGGAAAAGGCAGCTAAAATGGTCAAAAGTCCCAATTTTGTCCAAAATACCTCGCGGGGTTCCAGTCCCACGTTGCAAAAAATGTCCAAAACGCACCCAGCAAAGTCCCACGGGAGGTGAAGGAGAAAGGTGAGAAAAGTGGGCAAAAGTCCCCAAAAATGTTCAAAATACCTACCCAGGTTTGAGTCCCACAAGCCGGCCGCGCAAGTCTCTGCATGCCCAAAATGTCCATAACACACCCAGCCGAGTCCCACGGGGAAGGGTGATAAAAGTTGGAAAAGTTGGATAAGTATGCAAAAATGTTCAAAATACCTACCCAGGTTGGAGTCTCACATGGAGTGCCACAAGTCTTAAGACTTGTGGCAGACCATGTAAGACTTGTGGCACTCCATGTGAGACTCCAACCTGGGTAGGTATTTTGAACATTTTTTTGGACTTTTGCTGACTTTTCCAACTTTTATCCCCCCCTCCCCGTGGGACTCGGCTGGGTGTGTTATGGACATTTTGGGCATGCTGGGACTTGTGCGGCCGGCTTGTGGGACTCAAACCTGGGTAGGTATTTTGAACATTATTGGGGACTTTTGCCCACTTTTCTCACCTTTCTCCCCCACTTCCCGTGGGACTTTGCTGGGCGTGTTTTGGACATTTTGGGCATCCCGGCCGCCAGCAAGACTTGTGGGACTCGAACCTGGGTAGGTATTTTGAACATTTTTTTGGACTTTTGCCGACTTTTCCAACTTTTATCCCCCCCTCCCCGTGGGACTCGGCTGGGTGTGTTATGGACATTTTGGGCATGCTGGGACTTGTGCGGCCGGCTTGTGGGACTCAAACCTGGGTAGGTATTTTGAACATTATTGGGGACTTTTGCCCACTTTTCTCACCTTTCTCCCCCACTTCCCGTGGGACTTTGCTGGGCGTGTTTTGGACATTTTGGGCATCCCGGCCGGCAGCAAGACTTCCGGGACTCGAACCTGGGTATGTATTTTGAACATTTTTTTGGGACTTTTGCCGACTTTTCCAACTTTTATCCCCCCCTCCCCGTGGGACTCGGCTGGGTGTGTTATGGACATTTTGGGCATGCTGTGACTTGTGCGGCCGGCTTGTGGGACTCAAACCTGGGTAGGTATTTTGAATGTGGATGAACTTGACTGGCCTGCACAGAGTCCTGACCTGAACCTGATAGAACACCTTTGGGATGGATTAGAACGGAGACTGAGAGCCAGACCTTCAGTGTGTGACCTCACCAATGTGCTTTTGGAAGAATGGTGGAAAATTCCTCTAAACACACTCCGCCACCTTGTGGACAGCCTTCCCAGAAGAGTTGAAGCTGTAATAGCAGCAAAAGGTCATATTGAACCCTATGGGTTAGGAATGGGATGTCACTTCAAGTTCATATGTGAGTCAAGGCAGGTGGCCAAATACTTTTGGCAATATAGTGTATTTTAAAACAAATAACCCCGACAGTGTCAGTCAAAAGTAAGGAAATAATTGTTTGTGTAGCAACAGTGCTGTGATGATACTGTTGCCAACACAATGCATGCACACCACATCAGGTGCTGCCATGCTGGCTGGCTTGGCGGATGCCGATGGCACCCAGCTGTGCGGCGTGTGTCACCGTGGGTGATTCATCGATTGCAGACAGGGCGACTTCTGCCTGTCTTAAAATGGCAGGGAGACAGACGGGATGACAGGTGACGAATGTGCGAGAGGGCGACGTTGCAAATGTTTCAAGTGATGCTCTTCTGTAAAAAAAAAGTAAATAAATGAGTCGGATAGACATTATTATTCATAGTTCTCCTCCAACTCCGTGACCCTCTCCCTCCCTGCTGGCAAGCCACAAGAGATGTCATCTCAACGTATCATCACATCGGTGCGATACAGTGTAGATAATGCTGATATGCATTTCAGCAGTGTGACCTTGGACTCACGGCACATTGCTCCCCCAGATAGAGGCAGCCTGTCTGGATTCTGGAGTGCCAGACTTTGCAAAAAAGTCACCCACAGTTGTGAGTGTGAGATGACATCTACACTCTCATTACTCCATTACCTTCAACTCCCAATACTCCATTATCTTCAATACTCCATTATCTTCAATACTCCATTATCTTCAACTCCCAATACTCCATTATCTTCAATACTCCGTTATCTTCAAGTCCCAATTGTCCGTTATCTTCAACTCCCAATACAGTGTTACCTTCACGTCCCAATACTCCATTACCTTCAACTCCCAATACTCCATTATCTTCAACTCCCTATACAGCATTACCTTAAACTCCCAATACAGTGTTGTCTTCAACTCCCAATACTCCATTATCTTCAAGTCCCAATACTCCGTTATCTTCAAGTCCCAATTGTCCGTTATCTTCGACTACCAATACAGTGTTACCTTCAAGTCCCAATACTCCATTATCTTCAACTCCCTATACAGCATTACCTTAAACTCCCAATACAGTGTTGTCTTCAACTCCCAATACTCCGTTATCTTCAACTCCCAAACTCCATTATCTTCAAGTCCCAATACTCCGTTATCTTCAAGTCCCAATACTCCATTATCTTCAAGTCCCAATACTCCGTTACCTTCAAGTCCCAATACTCCGTTATCTTCAAGTCCCAATACTCCGTTATCTTCAAGTCCCAATACTCCGTTATCTTCAACTCCCAATACTCTGTTATCTTCAACTCCCAATACTCTGTTATCTTCAAGTCCCAATACTCTGTTATCTTCAAGTCCCAATACTCTGTTATCTTCAAGTCCCAATACTCTGTTATCTTCAAGTCCCAATACTCCGTTATCTTTAAGTCCCAATACTCCATTATCTTCAAGTCCCAATACTCCGTTACCTTCAAGTCCCAATACTCCGTTATCTTCAAGTCCCAATACTCCGTTATCTTCAACTCCCAATACTCTGTTATCTTCAACTCCCAATACTCTGTTATCTTCAAGTCCCAATACTCTGTTATCTTCAAGTCCCAATACTCTGTTATCTTCAAGTCCCAATACTCTGTTATCTTCAAGTCCCAATACTCTGTTATCTTCAAGTCCCAATACTCCGTTATCTTCAAGTCCCAATACTCCGTTATCTTCAAGTCCCAATACTCTGTTATCTTCAAGTCCCAATACTCCGTTATCTTCAAGTCCCAATACTCCATTATCTTCAAGTCCCAATACTCCGTTACCTTCAAGTCCCAATACTCCGTTATCTTCAAGTCCCAATACTCCGTTATCTTCAACTCCCAATACTCTGTTATCTTCAACTCCCAATACTCTGTTATCTTCAAGTCCCAATACTCTGTTATCTTCAAGTCCCAATACTCTGTTATCTTCAAGTCCCAATACTCTGTTATCTTCAAGTCCCAATACTCCGTTATCTTCAAGTCCCAATACTCCATTATCTTCAAGTCCCAATACTCTGTTATCTTCAACTCCCAAACTCCATTATCTTCAAGTCCCAATACTCCGTTATCTTCAAGTCCCAATACTCCGTTATCTTCAACTCCCAATACAGTGTTACCTTCAACTCCCAATATTCCGTTATCTTCAACTCCCAATACAGTGTTACCTTCAACTCCCAATACTCCGTTATCTTCAACTCCCAATACTCCATTATCTTCAAGTCCCAATACTCCGTTATCTTCAACTCCCAATACTCCGTTATCTTCAACTCCCAATACAGTGTTACCTTCAACTCCCAATACTCCGTTATCTTCAACTCCCAATACAGTGTTACCTTCAACTCCCAATACTCCGTTATCTTCAAGTCCCAATACTCCATTATCATCAACTCCCAATACTCCATTATTTTCAACTCCCAATACTCCGTTATCTTCAAGTCCCAATACTCCATTATCTTCAAGTCCCAATACTCTGTTATCTTCAAGTCCCAATACTCCATTATCTTCAAGTCCCAATACTCTGTTATCTTCAAGTCCCAATACTCCGTTATCTTCAAGTCCCAATACTCCATTATCTTCAAGTCCCAATACTCTGTTATCTTCAAGTCCCAATACTCCGTTATCTTCAAGTCCCAATACTCCATTATCTTCAAGTCCCAATACTCCGTTATCTTCAACTCCCAATACAGTGTTACCTTCAACTCCCAATACTCCGTTATCTTCAACTCCCAATACAGTGTTACCTTCAACTCCCAATACTCCGTTATCTTCAAGTCCCAATGCTCCGTTATCTTCAAGTCCCAATACTCCATTATCGTCAACTCCCAATACTCCATTACCTTCAAGTCCCAATACTCTGTTACCTTCAACTCCCAAACTCCATTATCTTCAAGTCCCAATACTCTGTTATCTTCAACTCCCAATACTCTGTTATCTTCAAGTCCCAATACTCCGTTATCTTCAAGTCCCAATACTCCATTATCTTCAAGTCCCAATACTCCGTTACCTTCAAGTCCCAATACTCCGTTATCTTCAAGTCCCAATACTCCGTTATCTTCAACTCCCAATACTCTGTTATCTTCAAGTCCCAATACTCTGTTATCTTCAAGTCCCAATACTCTGTTATCTTCAAGTCCCAATACTCTGTTATCTTCAAGTCCCAATACTCTGTTATCTTCAAGTCCCAATACTCCATTATCTTCAAGTCCCAATACTCCGTTATCTTCAAGTCCCAATACTCCATTATCTTCAAGTCCCAATACTCTGTTATCTTCAAGTCCCAATACTCCGTTATCTTCAAGTCCCAATACTCCATTATCTTCAAGTCCCAATACTCCGTTATCTTCAAGTCCCAATACTCCGTTATCTTCAAGTCCCAATACTCCATTATCTTCAAGTCCCAATACTCTGTTATCTTCAAGTCCCAATACTCCATTATCTTCAAGTCCCAATACTCCGTTATCTTCAAGTCCCAATACTCCATTATCTTCAAGTCCCAATACTCTGTTATCTTCAAGTCCCAATACTCCGTTATCTTCAAGTCCCAATACTCCATTATCTTCAAGTCCCAATACTCCGTTACCTTCAAGTCCCAATACTCCGTTATCTTCAAGTCCCAATACTCCGTTATCTTCAACTCCCAATACTCTGTTATCTTCAAGTCCCAATACTCTGTTATCTTCAAGTCCCAATACTCTGTTATCTTCAAGTCCCAATACTCTGTTATCTTCAAGTCCCAATACTCTGTTATCTTCAAGTCCCAATACTCCGTTATCTTCAAGTCCCAAAACTCCATTATCTTCAAGTCCCAATACTCTGTTATCTTCAAGTCCCAATACTCCGTTATCTTCAAGTCCCAATACTCTGTTATCTTCAAGTCCCAATACTCCGTTATCTTCAAGTCCCAATACTCCATTATCTTCAAGTCCCAATACTCTGTTATCTTCAAGTCCCAATACTCCGTTATCTTCAAGTCCCAATACTCCATTATCTTCAAGTCCCAATACTCCGTTACCTTCAAGTCCCAATACTCCGTTATCTTCAAGTCCCAATACTCCGTTATCTTCAACTCCCAATACTCTGTTATCTTCAACTCCCAATACTCTGTTATCTTCAAGTCCCAATACTCTGTTATCTTCAAGTCCCAATACTCTGTTATCTTCAAGTCCCAATACTCTGTTATCTTCAAGTCCCAATACTCCGTTATCTTCAAGTCCCAATACTCCATTATCTTCAAGTCCCAATACTCTGTTATCTTCAACTCCCAAACTCCATTATCTTCAAGTCCCAATACTCCGTTATCTTCAAGTCCCAATACTCCGTTATCTTCAACTCCCAATACAGTGTTACCTTCAACTCCCAATATTCCGTTATCTTCAACTCCCAATACAGTGTTACCTTCAACTCCCAATACTCCATTATCTTCAAGTCCCAATACTCCGTTATCTTCAACTCCCAATACTCCGTTATCTTCAAGTCCCAATACTCCGTTATCTTCAACTCCCAATACAGTGTTACCTTCAACTCCCAATATTCCGTTATCTTCAACTCCCAATACAGTGTTACCTTCAACTCCCAATACTCCATTATCTTCAAGTCCCAATACTCCGTTATCTTCAACTCCCAATACTCCGTTATCTTCAACTCCCAATACAGTGTTACCTTCAACTCCCAATACTCCGTTATCTTCAACTCCCAATACAGTGTTACCTTCAACTCCCAATACTCCGTTATCTTCAACTCCCAATACAGTGTTACCTTCAACTCCCAATACTCCGTTATCTTCAAGTCCCAATACTCCATTATCATCAACTCCCAATACTCCATTATTTTCAACTCCCAATACTCCATTATCTTCAAGTCCCAATACTCCGTTATCTTCAACTCCCAATACAGCGTTACCTTCAACTCCCAATACTCCATTATCGTCAAGTCCCTATACAGCATTACCTTAAACTCCCAATACAGTGTTGTCTTCAACTCCCAATACTCCATTATATTCAAGTCCCAATACTCTGTTATCTTCAACTCCCAATACTCCGTTATCTTCAAGTCCCAATACTCTGTTATCTTCAAGTCCCAATACTCTGTTATCTTCAAGTCCCAATACTCCGTTATCTTCAAGTCCCAATACTCCATTATCTTCAAGTCCCAATACTCTGTTATCTTCAAGTCCCAATACTCCATTATCTTCAAGTCCCAATACTCCGTTATCTTCAAGTCCCAATACTCCATTATCTTCAAGTCCCAATACTCTGTTATCTTCAAGTCCCAATACTCCATTATCTTCAAGTCCCAATACTCCGCTATCTTCAACCCCCAATATTCCGTTATCTTCAACTCCCAATACAGCGTTATTAAAGTTAAAGTTAAAGTACCAATGATTGTCACACACACACTTGGTGTGGCGAAATTATTCTCTGCATTTGACCCATCACCCTTGATCACCCCCTGGGAGGTGAGGGGAGCAGTGGGCAGCAGCGGTGGCCGCGCCCGAATACTTTGTATTTTCTTAACTACTAGTTTCTCCGAATAAACAGGCTCATGTACATTACACATTCAATTGTTTTTTTCTTCTTCAGAAGATAAAAGGAGCTGTACTCCCTGGACAACAATTAAAAGCAGAAGGCTAAATAATCAATTTAAAAAAAAGCAAGGCTGCAGACTGAATGACTGGGGCTCATCGTGGCAAGTGAGGTTTCACACCGATCCATTTCAAAAGCTTTCGAGGCGCCGCGAGCTTGTGGACTGGTGGCGAGGGATCAGCGGTGATTAAAGCTAACCTGGGCAAAAGCAACATAGAAGTAGCAGGCTAAGCACGACACTAAGCATCGATTCTCCAAGCCTGACTCTTTCAGCCTCAACAGCTTCATCTGAGAAGAGCGAGCAGCATGATATTTCATTTCTTTTATCTGTGGCAGGTGTGGTCAAAGTGCGGCCCCTGGGCTTCGTTTGGCCCGCCCGAAGGCTTGAAGTGTTATTTTTACTGATTTATTTTGAAGCTCTCAATAGTTGCATGTCTGCAAGCTAACTAACTAGTTGCCATCTAGTAAATGTGAAACTTATCAACTACCGTATTTTCCGCACCATAAGCCGCCCTGGGTTATAAGCCGCGTCTTCAATGAACGGCATATTTCAAAACTTTGTCCACCTATAAGCCGCCCCGTGTTATAAGCCGCATCTAACTGCGCTAAAGGAATGTCAAAAAAACAGTCAGATAGGTCAGTCAAACTTTAATAATATATTAAAAACCAGCGTTCTAACAACTCTGTTCATTCCCAAAATGTACGGTAATGTGCAAATGTGCAATCACAAACATAGTAAAATTCAAAATAGTGCAGAGCAATAGCAACATAATGTTGCTCGAACGTTAATGTCACAACACACAAAATAAACATAACGCTCACTTTCTGAAGTTATTCTTCATTCATAAATCCCTCGAATTCTTCTCCTTCGGTGTCCGAATTAAAAAGTTGGGCGAATACGGGATCCAAAATGGCCGGCTCCGTCTCGTCGAAGTAATCGGAGTCAGTGTCACTGTTGTTGTCCAGCAGTTCTGTGAATCCTGCCTTCCGGAAAGCTCGGACCACAGTTGTGACCGAAATATCTGCCCAGGCATTTACGATCCACTGGCAGATGTTGGCGTATGTCGTCCGGCGCTGTCTCCCTGTCTTAGTGAAGGTGTGTTCGCCTTCGGTCATCCATTGTTCCCACGCCGTTCGCAGTCGTGCTTTAAATGCCCTGTTGACACCAATATCGAGCGGTTGGAGTTCTTTGGTTAATCCACCCGGAATGACGGCGAGTGTTGTATTTGTGTGCTTCACTTGTTTTTTGACACCATCTGTGATGTGGGCGCGCATGGAGTCGTATATCAACATGGACGGAGCTGCGTGAAAAAAGCCACCCGGCCTCTTCGCGTAAACTTCCCTTAACCACTCGCTCATCTTTTCTTCATCCATCCATCCCTTCGAGTTAGCTTTTATGATGACGCCGGCTGGAAAGGTCTCTTTTGGCAAGGTCTTCCTTTTGAATATCACCATGGGTGGAAGTTTCTGGCCATTAGCATGGCAAGCTAGAACCACAGTGAAGGATGACTTCTCATTCCCTGTGGTGCGAATATTCACCGTACGTGCTCCCGTTGTATCCACAGTGCGGTTCACAGGAATATCAAAAGTCAGTGGAACCTCGTCCATGTTGATAATGTTCTCTGGCCGGATCTTTTTTTCAGCTATCTTGTTTTTACAATATGCACGGAAAGTAGCCAGCTTTTCTTGAAAGTCTTTAGGCAGTTGCTGTGAAATAGTAGTCCGTGTGCGGATGGAGAGATTGCGTCTTTTCATGAACCGGAAACACCAAGAAGCACCACCTTTAAAATCATCCAGGTGAAGTTCGCTTGCTAGCGCTGTTGCCTTCATTCGAATAGTGATGGTGCTGACACTTCTGCTTTCTGCTCTCTGCTCAACAACCCACTGTTCCAGTTTGTCCTCCAACAGTTGCCATCTTGCTTTGTTCCCTCGGAAACTCTGTTTTGTCTTCTTTACCTGGCGCAGGTCATCTTCTTGCTTCCTCCACCTACGCACCGTTGATTCATTTATGTTATATTCTCTTGCTGCTGCTCTATTTCCGTGTTCTTCGGCATGACTTATTGCCTTAAGTTTAAATTCTGCGTTATACGCGTGTCGCTTAGTAGGAGCCATTTTGTGGTCTTTACAGATGTAAACACACAAAGGAAATGAAACGTAATACCCGCGCGCTTCTTCTTCTACGGGGGCGGGTGGTTGCTTACCGTAGAAGAAGAAGCGCTTCTTCTTCTACGGGGGGCGGGTGCTTACCTTGGCAGTTGCTTACCATAGAAGAAGAAGCGCTTCCTCTTCTACGGGGAAAAAAGATGGCGGCTGTTTACCGTAGTTGCGAGACCGAAACTTTATGAAAATAAATATTTATATTAATCCATATATAAGGCGCACCGGGTTATAAGCCGCACTGTCAGCTTTTGTGAAAATTTGTGGTTTTTAGGTGCGGCTAATAGTGCGGAAAATACGGTAACTTAAATCCATGGCGGTATTGGTCTGCGTCTATTTCAGTCAATAATGTACTCAATCTGATGTATCTTTTATTATTTTGGGGAGATCACCCATATCAGGTTTAAGCGCCGAACTATCTATTAAACAGAACAAGAAGCAAGGAATCAGGCAGAGACAGATTTCAATTTTGCTCATGAGGAGAACGCATGTAGCTGCACACTCAGTTGCATTATACATGTTTTTTTTCTTGTCTATTTTTATATTTCAGTCAATAATGTACTCCATTGTATGTGAAGTGAAGTGAATTGAATTATATTTATATAGCGCTTTTTTCTAGGTTTTTGAGAAAATGATTTTAAGTGTGCCTTATAGTCCGAAAAATACGATAGTTTTGTGTTGTGCATGGTATTGCAATGTGTTTCATCTTACCTAAAAGTTACATTTTCTTCTTAGAAGCATGTAACATTGTGCCGTTTTGAAGGGCCAAACACGGATTGGGAGAGTGGCCGTGCCAGCAACCTGAGGGTTCCTGGTTCAATCCCCACCTTCTACCAACCTCGTCACGTCCGTTGTGTCCTCGAGCAAGACACTCCACCCTTGCTCCTGATGGGTGGTGGTTAGGGCCTTGCATGGCAGCTCCCGCCATCAGTGTGTGAATGTGTGTGTGAATGGGTGAATGTGGAAATAGTGTCAAAGCGCTTTGAGTACCTAAAAGGTAGAAAAGCGCTATACAAGTACAACCCATTTAACAATATATAATTTCAATGGATGGAGCTGATTTGATATACACGTGTTTTAGGTTGAGGTACCACTGTACACCAAACCGAAGACCATGACAAGATCCAAACTCTGGATTTTCCAGACAGTTCCACCCGTAGTGTCTGTGTAAGAAAATGCTTTGCTACACACTGCAGAAAGTCAGTGTTCAAAAACAAGGGAGAAAAAAATACAAAAATGAGGGGTATTTTATTTGAACCAAGCAAAATTATCTGCCAATAGAACAAGAAAATTTGGCTTGTCAAGACTTTCCAAAACAAGTCAAATTAGCTAACCTCAATGAACCCAAAAATACCTTAAAATAAGTATATTCTCACTAATAACAAGTGCACTTTTCTTGGTAGAAAAAACAAATATGAGACATTTTTTCCTCAAAATGTTGAAAAATATTCCTAAATGAAGTAAATGCTAGTGCCATTATCTTGACATAATGATATGCAGTGTTGGGACTAACTAATGCGTTACTGTAACGCCGTTAGTTTCGGCGCTAACTAGTAATCTAACGCGTTATTTTTTTTTATTCAGTAATTTAGTTATCGTTACTACATGATGCGTTACTGCGTTATTTTACGTTACTTTTGATGTAGTATCGGCTAGAAACAGAAGCGCTGCGGTGTCGTTCTTCTGAATCTTCCTCTGTCACAAGCCGGAGAGAAGAAAAGAGGCGCGGTCTATGTGTGTGTGGGTGTGGGTGTGGGGAAAAAAAGTTGTTGGCACGTTCAGTCCACACACAGCGTGGTCATGGCGAGCGGAGTAACGGAGGAGCTTGAACGCCCAGCGCCATTGAATCGGTGTGTTTATAAGTGCAGACTCGGTTGTGCAAAACGAGGGTTTTAAACACATGCTGAACGTGCTTGAGCCACGTTACGACATCCCGTCGCGCACCCACTTCAGCAATAAGATTGTGCCAGATCTTTATGAGCAGGAGAAGAAAAAAGTTGTGGATGAACTATCCCGAGCATCATCTGTTGCGCTCATGACAGACGGCTGGACTATAAGCGCTCACTTCATCACAGCAGACTTGGAGATGAGAAGACACGCCCCCTCTACGAGAGTCACCTTGCGCAGGTACTGACACAAGCAGTGGAGGACTGGAAGATAAAGATATCCCAGTCACACGTGATAATGCCAAAAATCAAATAATGACAGAGAATGAGGCAGGACTGGGACCACAGATAGGTGCTTTGCACATGTAGTGAATTTGGCATCCCATCTCAGTCAATAGGATGGAGTGCCTCTTTGGGAGGATCAGGAAGGTTTCTTACTTCCACCCAAGCACAACAGCTGCTCATGTGCTTAAGACAAAGCAAGAAATGCTAAAGCTGCCTGCTCATACATGATGTCCCAACGAGGTGGAACTCCACTTACGATATGTTGGAGCAGCAGGCAGCTATATACTCTGCATTGACCCACAACACCCTGAAGACAAATGTCACCCTGTCTGATGATGATGTGAGAGTGGCAGGTGAGGTCCTCCAGGTGCTTAAACCCCTCAAAAGTGTTCCATCTCTACTGAGCACTGAAACTTCACCATCTGTGTCAATGATCCTGCCACTGAAAACAAGGATTCTACAATCCATGGCTCCAAGTGTGGAAGACAGCAGCATCACTCCAGATGTCAGCCTTTATGTTTCAAGGAAGATGATGTTTCTTCTTATGTTGCACTTTAACTTGTTTTGTATTCATGGTCATTGGTCCAAGTTTAAAGAAAGGAGGAATGCCTTTTTATGTTGCACTGTTTTTCATTAATTATGTTAAAAGGAAAATAAAAATGCATGTCAAGTTGATCAACAGATTGTATTATTCTCCAGTGCAATAACAGTACTGAAATGAAGGCAAAAAGGGCATTAATGGGAGCTTTAAAAAAAAAAGAAGAAAAAAAGAAGTAACTAAATAGTTACTTTTCACAGTAACGCATTACTTTTTGGTGTAAGTAACTGAGTTAGTAACTGAGTTACTTTTGAAATAAAGTAACTAGTAACTGTAACTAGTTACTGGTTTTCAGTAACTAACCCAACACTGATGATATGCGCTCGGCATTACGTTTCTTGAAACCAGCAAACTTATACTAAAAACTCATTTATTGTTCTTAATGGAAAGGCAACAAGACAACATCTTGTTACTCTCGGGGTCTCCTAGCCGCTCAGGCAAATCTTATTGTCTAAAAATGCATTTTTCCATCGACAACATGACATCATCGCGCCAAGTGCGTGCTCTTTCAGTCAATTAGTGTGCTATAATAATAATAATAAAAATTATATATATACAGTATATATATATATTAGGGCTGCAACAAATTAAATTAAATCGCTTAAAATCAATTATACAAATAGTTGCCGATTAATTTAGTCATCGATTTGTTGGATCTATGCTATGCGCATGCGCAGAGGCAATTTTATTTTATTTTTATTTTTTTAATTTATTTTTTAATTTTTTATTTTTTTTTATAAATCTTTATCTATAAACTGCAACATGTACAAACAGCTGAGAAACAATAATCAAAATAAGTATGGTGCCAGTATGCTGTTTTTTTCAATAAAATACTGGAAACGATAGAAATGTAGTTTGTCTCTTTTATCCGATTATTAATCGACTAATCAAAGTAATAATCGACAGATTAATCGATTATATATATATACATACATATATGGCCAATTTTTTTTTTATTGTAATTTTGAAGAATTTATTTGAATGTGCATGAACTATTTCTGTTCACAATTGTTAGAAATGTCAAAGGTTTAAATATTAACTGTCAGTTTACTGTACTGTGCCAACTGTACTACTATATGAGCACCGTATTTTTTGGAGTATAAGTCGCACCTGAGTATAAGTCGCACCTGCCGAAAATGCATAATAAAGAAGGAAAAATGTTTAAATATTAACTGTCAGTTTACTGTACTGTGCCAACTGTACTACTATATGAGCACCGTATTTTTTGGAGTATAAGTCGCACCTGAGTATAAGTCGCACCTGCCGAAAATGCATAATAAAGAAGGAAAAATGTTTAAATATTAACTGTCAGTTTACTGTACTGTGCCAACTGTACTACTATATGAGCACCGTATTTTTCGGAGTATAAGTCGCACCGGAGTATAAGTCGCACCTGCCGAAAATGCATAATAAAGAAGGAAAAATGTTTAAATATTAACTGTCAGTTCACTGTACTGTGCCAACTCTACTACTATATGAGTACCGTATTTTTTGGAGTATGAGTCGCACCGGAGTATAAGTCGCACCTGCCGAAAATGCATAAAAAGGAAGGAAAAATGTTTAAATATTAACTGTCAGTTTACTGTACTGTGCCAACTGTACTACTATATGAGTACCGTATTTTTCGGAGTATAAGTCGCACCGGAGTATAAGTCGCACCTGCCGAAAATGCATAATAAAGAAGGAAAAATGTTTAAATATTAACTGTCAGTTTACTGTACTGTGCCAACTGTACTACTATATGAGTACCGTATTTTTTGGAGTATAAGTCGCACCTGAGTATAAGTCGCACCTGCCGAAAATGCGTAATAAAGAAGGAAAAAAACATATATAAGTCGCACTGGAGCCCGGCCAAACTATGAAAAAAAAACGCGACTTATAGTCCGAAAAATACGGTACCTTTTTTCTATTGTTTCATTGAAAATAAAACAGCAAAGTCCATTTGGCTGTCATCTGTTTTAATTATGAGACACAATTGTGTCAAAGTCATGATTTTGTCTTTTTTTATGCTTGAAATAAGAAATGATGACTTTAAAAAAGTAGTTTTATACTTGTGAGTGTTGATGACACAACACTTGATATTCTAGTTTCAAGCATGTTTTACTCAATATAGGTCATCAAATATCTTACTGAGATCATTTAGGACCAAAACACTTAATTGTTTTAATACACTCTAACATAAAATCTGCTTAGTGAGAAGAATGATCTTATCAGACAGAAAACAAGAAATATCACCCTTATTTGACATACCGTATTTTCCGCACCATAAGGCGCCCTGGGTTATAAGCCGCGCCTTCAATGAACGGCATATTTCAAAACTTTGTCCACCTATAAGCCGCCCCGTGTTATAAGCCGCATCTAACTGCGCTAAAGGAATGTCAAAAAAACAGTCAGATAGGTCAGTCAAACTTTAATAATATATTAAAAACCAGCGTGATGTGGGCGCGCATGGAGTCGTATATCAACATGGACGGAGCTGCGTGAAAAAAGCCACCCGGCCTCTTCGCGTAAACTTACCTTAACCACTCGCTCATCTTTTCTTCATCCATCCATCCCTTCGAGTTAGCTTTTATGATGACGCCGGCTGGAAAGGTCTCTTTTGGCAAGGTCTTCCTTTTGAATATCACCATGGGTGGAAGTTTCTGGCCATTAGCATGGCAAGCTAGAACCACAGTGAAGGATGACTTCTCATTCCCTGTGGTGCGAATATTCACCGTACGTGCTCCCGTTGTATCCACAGTGCGGTTCACAGGAATATCAAAAGTCAGTGGAACCTCGTCCATGTTGATAATGTTCTCTGGCCGGATCTTTTTTTCAGCTATCTTGTTTTTACAATATGCACGGAAAGTAGCCAGCTTTTCTTGAAAGTCTTTAGGCAGTTGCTGTGAAATAGTAGTCCGTGTGCGGATGGAGAGATTGCGTCTTTTCATGAACCGGATCCCTGTCGCTTAGTAGGAGCCATTTTGTGGTCTTTACAGATGTAAACACACAAAGGAAATGAAACGTACGGTAATATCCGCGCGCTTTTCCTTCTTCTACGCGGGCGGGTGGTTGCTTACAGTAGAAGAAGAAGCGCTTCCTCTTCTATGGGGGCGGGTGCTTACCTTGGCGGTTGCTTGCGTAGAAGAAGAAGCACTTCCTCTTCTACGGGGAAAAAAGATGGCGGCTGTTTACCGTAGTTGCGAGACCGAAACTTTATGAAAATGAATCTTAATATTTATCCATATATAAAGCGCACCGGGTTATAAGGCGCACTGTCAGCTTTTGAGAACATTTGTGGTTTTTAGGTGCGCCTTATAGTGCGGAAAATACGGTATTTCATCTTACTTAGATTTCACTTTTTGCAGTGCAGGAGCAGCTTGTTAGCGTCCAACCACACTGGCGTCCTGGGTGTCCTGCTTTTATGGTTTTGTGAGAGGTCTTTCACTCACTTCCTGAGGGTGTTTAGACTTTTGCCGTGGGAACATTGTTGGCTTTAGTCTCTTTTTTTTTTTAACTCAAAGCACCTGTTAGTTCTTTTCGCCGCAGCGGTCGATGCAATCATTGAGAGAAAAATGCCAAGAACATAACTGTGTGTTCTTTGGAAGTTGTTTTGGTCCACAAGCAATCTCCCGCTGCCCCCGACTCGTCTTCTGAGTAGGGAAGCTGGTCAGTTTCCTTATTGCCTTGAGACAGAACATGTCAACTAAATGGCAACTACACTATATACTATAATTAAAGTATTTATTTTATATATATATATATATATATATATATATATATATATATATATATATATATATATATATATATATATATATAATAAAATAAATATATATACATATGCGTATATATATATTCAACCCTTAACTCAACAATGAGTAGATGAGTGTTGTGTGTGTATATGTGTAAATAAACGAACCCTGAAATTAAAGTATTTATTTTATATATATATATATATATATATATATATATAATAAAATAAATATACATACATATGCGTATACATATGCGTATATATATATATATATATATATATATATATATATATATATATATACACGCATATGTATATATATTTATTTTATTATATATATATATATATATAAAATAAATACTTTATTATATATGTATATATATATATATATATATATATATATATATATATATAATAAAAGAAAAATATATATACATATGCGTATATATATATATATATATATATATATATATATATAAAATAAATACTTTATTATATATATATATATATATATATATATATAATAAAATAAATATAGATACATATGCGTATATATATATATATATATATATATATATATATATATATATATATATATATATATATATATATATATATATATATATACGCGTATGTATCTATATTTATTTTATTATATATATATATATATATAAAATAAATACTTTATTATATATATATATATATATATAAAAAAAATAAATACTTAATTATATATATATATATATATAATAAAATAAATATATATACATATGCGTATATATATATATATATATATATATATATATATATATTTTATTATATATATATAAAATAAATACTTTATTATATATATATATATATATATATATATATATATAATAAAATAAATATAGATACATATGCGTATATATATATATATATATATATATATATATAAAATAAAATAAATATAGATACATATGCGTATATATATATATATATATATATATATATATATATATATATATATATATATATACGCATATGTATCTATATTTATTTTATTATATATACCTGTATATATATAAAATGCTGCTTTACGGTATACAAAAACGTGACTGCTGTTGTTGTGTGTTGTTGCCGCGCTGGGAGGACGTTAATGAAACTGCCTAAAAATAAACCCACATAAGAAACCAAGAACTCGCCCTCCATCATTCTATAGTTATAACGTGATTGGGCAGGTATGCTGTTTATATTGTGGGTTAGCCTGAATTTCGGGAGATTTTCGGGAGAAAATTTGTCCCGGGAGGTTTTCGGGAGAGGCGCTGAATTTCGGGAGTCTCCCGGAAAATCCGGGAGGGTTGGCAAGTATGGCTGTAATAGCTGCAAAAGGTCGTATTGAACCCTATGGGTTAGGGATGGGATGGCACTTTAAGTTCATATGTGGGGTCAAGGCAGGTGGCCAAATACTTTTGGCAATATAGTGAGGGTTCTTTAAATATGAAAGAAAAAACTCTGTATATTGACTTTGATGTCCCATGTCTACATGTAATGGTGTGGACTATCATGAGGCTCCTTTTAAAAGAAGCAGTCATTTATTTAGTTGCAGGAAGGGCGAAATGCACTCTCTCACTAAATAAGACATCAATTAATGCATGTTTTAAAAGTTGCAGCAAGGAGAGAAAAACACATCCCTTTGAATGCCAGCTAGTTAGAGCCAAACTCGGGTGTAGACATTTTAAAATGCCAACCTACCTCCCCGTTACATCACAGTTTATCCAGTGCCGGAGGAGAGGAAGTCCTTCACTTGCCGATGCACCATGCGGATGTGCACAACACCCGTGGGTTCCGGGGCCCGTACTAAGCATTAAGTCAGCACATTCTATTTACGCCGCATATCAGTGACTGCTAATCGTCTGAGAGTTTAAACATTTCCAGATAACTCTGATGCTAATCGTCCATCCATCCATCCATCTTCTTCCGCTTATCCGAGGTCGGGTCGCGGGGGCAGCAGCCTAAGCAGGGAAGCCCAGACTTCCCTCTCCCTAGCCACTTCGTCCAGCTCCTCCCGGGGGATCCCGAGGCGTTCCCAGGCCAGCCGGGAGACACAGTCTTCCCAACGTGTCCTGGGTCTTCCTCGTGGCCTCCTACCGGTCGGACGTGCCCTAAACACCTCCTTAGGGAGGCGCTCGGGTGGCATCCTGACCAGATGCCCGAACCACCTCATCTGGCTCCTCTCGATGTGGAGGAGCAGCGGCTTTACTTTGAGCTCCCCCCGGACGACAGAGCTTCTCACCCTATCTCTAAGGGAGAGACCCACCACCCGGCGGAGGAAACTCATTTCGGCCGCTTGTACCCGTGATCTTGTCCTTTCGGTCATAACCCAAAGCTCATGACCATAGGTGAGGATGGGAACGTAGATCGACCGGCTCAGCTCCTTCTTCACCACAACGGATCGATACAGCGTCCGCATTACTGAAGACGCCGCACCGATCCGCCTGTCGATCTCACGATCCACTCTTCCCTCACTCGTGAACAAGACTCCGAGGTACTTGAACTCCTCCACTTGGGGCAAGATCTCCTCCCCAACCCGGAGATGGCACTCCACCCTTTTCTGGGCGAGAACCATGGACTCGGACTTGGAGGTGCTGATTCTCATCCCAGTCGCTTCACACTCAGCTGCGAACCGATCCAGTGAGAGCTGAAGATCCTGGCCAGATGAAGCCATCAGGACCAAATCATCTGCAAAAAGCAGAGACCTAATCCTGCAGCCACCAAACCGGATCCCCTCAACGCCTTGACTGCGCCTAGAAATTCTGTCCATGAAAGTTATGAACAGAATCGGTGACAAAGGGCAGCCTTGGCGGAGTCCAACCCTCACCGGAAACGTGTCCGACTTACTGCCGGCAATGCGAACCAAGCTCTGACACTGATCATACAGGGAGCGGACCGCCACAATCAGACAGTCCGAAACCCCGTACTCTCTGAGCACTCCCCACAGGACTTCCCGAGGGACACGGTCGAATGCCTTCTCCAAGTCCACAAAGCACATGTAGACTGGTTGGGCAAACTCCCAATCACCCTCGAGAGTATAGAGCTGGTCCACAGTTCCACGACCAGGACGAAAACCACACTGTTCCTACTGAATCCGAGGTTCGACTATCCGGCGTAGCCTCCTCTCCAGTACACCTGAATAGACCTTACCGGGAAGGCTGAGGAGTGTGATCCCACGATAGTTAGAACACACCCTCCGGTTCCCCTTTTTAAAGAGAGGAACCACCACCCCGGTCTGCCAATCCAGAGGTACTGCCCCCGATGTCCACGCGATGCTGCAGAGTCTTGTCAACCAAGACAGCCCCACAGCATCCAGAGCCTTAAGGAACTCCGGGCGGATCTCATCCACCCCCGGGGCCTTGCCACTGAGGAGCTTTTTAACTACCTCAGCAACCTCAGCCCCAGAAATAGGAGAGCCCACCACAGACTCCCCAGGCACTGCTTCCTCATAGGAAGACGTGTTGGTGGGATTGAGGAGGTCTTCGAAGTATTCCCTCCACCGATCCACAACTTCCGCAGTCGAGGTCAGCAGAACACCATCCGCACTAATGCATGCTAATCGTGCTAATCCAAAAGGAGGCCTTACCCCAGACATGTCCTCATGACATTGCCCCTCATTACCAGGGATAAACCATCCTCACACATGAGACTCAGGGCCAATATTCTATTATTCCACCCCTCAGGCTCCAAGTAAGTGTGACTGAAAGGACCGACGTAGGAAACAAACAGAGGGCCTGACTTGAAACGGGATTAAGCATCTCCACCTTTTTTTTGTTCCCCCTCTCCGTCTTCTTGTGGCTACGCTCAGCTTCATGCATGCAGGAGAGACTTTAGGAGGGACGAGTGACTTGGATCAATGTGGGTTAGGAGGAGAAAATCTCAAGCGACAGCAGATTGTTGAGGCTGGTCACACAGATACTGAGAGGCTGCTTTTTCATGCATTGATAAGATTAGGGCAGGATTTCACCCTGCGGCAGATACGTCAAAGAAAGGAGGACATTTTTCTCCCCTCATGCAAGCAGTGAAGTCATCAAACAAGGAACAAGGCACAGATGAATATATTATTTGTCATAGCAATCTGGCAGTACCGTATTTTCCGCACTATTAGCCGCACCTAAAAACCACAAATTTACTCAAAAGCTGACAGTGCGGCTTATAACCCGGTGCGCTTTATATATGGATTAATATTAAGATTCATTTTCATAAAGTTTCGGTCTCGCAACTTCGGTAAACAGCCGCCATCTTTTTTCCCGGTAGAACAGGAAGCGCTTCTTCTTCTACGCAAGCAACCGCCAAGGTAAGCACCCGCCCCCATAGAACAGGAAGCGCTTCTTCTTCTACTGTAAGCAACCACCCGCCCGCGTAGAAGAAGAAGAAGTGCGCGGATATTACGTTTCATTTCCTTTGTGTGTTTACATCTGTAAAGACCACAAAATGGCTCCTACTAAGCGACAGGTTTCCGGTTCATGAAAAGACGCAATCTCTCCATCCGCACACGGACTACTATTTCACAGCAACTGCCTAAAGACTTTCAAGAAAAGCTGGCTACTTTCCGTGCATATTGTAAAAACAAGATAGCTGAAAAAAAGATCCGGCCAGAGAACATTATCAACATGGACGAGGTTCCACTGACTTTTGATATTCCTGTGTACCGCACTGTGGATACAACGGGAGCACGTACGGTGAATATTCGCACCACAGGGAATGAGAAGTCATCCTTCACTGTGGTTCTAGCTTGCCATGCTAATGGCCAGAAACTTCCACCCATGGTGATATTCAAAAGGAAGACCTTGCCAAAAGAGACCTTTCCAGCCGGCGTCATCATAAAAGCTAACTCGAAGGGATGGATGGATGAAGAAAAGATGAGTGAGTGGTTAAGGGAAGTTTACGCGAAGAGGCCGGGTGGCTTTTTTCACGCAGCTCCGTCCATGTTGATATACGACTCCATGCGCGCCCACATCACGCTGGTTTTTAATATATTATTAAAGTTTGACTGACCTATCTGACTGTTTTTTTGACATTCCTTTAGCGCAGTTAGATGCGGCTTACAACACGGGGCGGCTTATAGGTGGACAAAGTTTTGAAATATGCCGTTCATTGAAGGCGCGGCTTATAACCCAGGGCGGCTTATGGTGCGGAAAATCTCGGTAATAATGCGCCACACTGTGAACCCACACCAAACAAGAATGACAAACACATTTCGGGAGAACATCTGCACCGTAACACAACGTAAACACAACAGAACAAATACCCAGAATCCCATGCAGCCTTAACTCTTCCGGGCTACATTATGCACCCCCGCTACCAAACCCCGCCCACCTCAACCGACGCACGGAGGGGGGTTGATGTGTGGGGGAGCAGGGTTGGGGTGGGGACTTAAGATGTGACTTTAAGGTTTTACTACTTACGTATAAAATACTACACGACTCCATGCGCGCCCACATCACGCTGGTTTTTAATATATTATTAAAGTTTGACTGACCTATCTGACTGTTTTTTTGACATTCCTTTAGCGCAGTTAGATGCGGCTTACAACACGGGGCGGCTTATAGGTGGACAAAGTTTTGAAATATGCCGTTCATTGAAGGCGCGGCTTATAACCCAGGGCGCCTTATGGTGCGGAAAATACGGTAATTATCTCAGTCGCTATGTTTCCATGTACAAACCCCGTTTCCATATGAGTTGGGAAATTGTGTTAGATATAAACGGAATACAATGATTTGCAAATCCTTTTCAACCCATATTCAGTTGAATATGCTACAAAGACAACATATTTGATGTTCAAACTCATAAACTTTATGTTTTTTTTGCAAATAATAATTAACTTAGAATTTCATGGCTGCAACACGTGCCAAAGTAGTTGGGAAAAGGGCATGTTCACCACTGTGTTACATGGCCTTTCCTTTTAACAACACTCAGTAAAGGTTTGGGAACTGAGGAGACACATTTTTGAAGCTTCTCAGGTGGAATTCTTTCCCATTCTTGCTTGATGTACAGCTTAAGTTGTTCAACAGTCCGGGGGTCTCCCTTGTGCTATTTTAGGCTTCACATTTTCAATGGGAGACAGGTCTGGACTACAGGCAGGCCAGACTAGTACCCGCACTCTTTTACTATGAAGTCACGTTGTCTTTCAGCATTGTCTTGCTGAAATAAGCAGGGGCGTCCACGGTAACGTTGCTTGGATGGCAACATATGTTGCTCCAAAACCTGTATGTACCTTTCAGCATTAATGGTGCCTTCACAGATGTGTAAGTTACCCATGTCTTGGGCACTAATACACCCCCATACCATCACACATGCTGCCTTTTACACTTTGCTCCTATAACAATCCGGATGGTTCTTTTCCTCTTTGGTCCGAAGGACACGACGTCCACAGTTTCCAAAAACAATGTGAAATGTGGACTCGTCAGACCACAGAACACTTTTCCACTTTGTATCAGTCCATTTTAGATGAGCGCAGGCCCAGCGAAGCCGACGGCGTTTCTGGGTGTTGTTGATAAACGGTTTTTTTCGCCTTGCATAGGAGAGTTTTAACTTGCACCTACAGATGTAGCGACCAACTGTAGTTACTGACAGTGGGTTTCTGAAGTGTTCCTGAGAAAATGTGGTGATATCCTTTACACACTGATGTCGCTTGTTGATGCAGTACAGCCTGAGGGATGGAAGGTCACGGGCTTAGCTGCTTACGTGCAGTGATTTCTCCAGATTCTCTGAACCCTTTGATGATATTACGGAGCGTAGATGGTGAAATCCCTGAATTCCTTGCAAAGGCTGGTTGATAAAGGTTTTTCTTAAACTGTTCAACAATTTGCTCACGCATTTGTTGACAAAGTGGTGACCCTCGCCCCATCCTTGTTTGTGAATGACTGAGCATTTCATGGAATCTACTTTTATACCCAATCATGGCACCCACCTGTTCCCAATTAGCCTGCTCACCTGTGGGATGTTCCAAATAAGTGTTTGATGAGCATTCCTCAACTTTATCAGTATTTATTGCCACCTTTTCCCAACTTCTTTGTCACGTGTTGCTGGCATCAAATTCTAAAGTTAATGATTATTTGCAAAAAAAAAAAAAATGTTTATGAGTTTGAACATCAAATATGTTGTCTTTGTAGCATATTCAACTGAATTTCCCAACTCATATGGAAACGGGGTTTGTACTAAATTAGTCAGATCCCTTAAATAATTTGGCTTAAAATAAGCTTTCTTTAACACATAGAAACACCTTAGTCTGGCAGCACGGTGGGACAGGGGCTAGTGCATGTGCCTCACAATACGAAGGTCCTGAGTAGTCCTGAGTTCAATCCCGGGCTCGGGATCTTTCTGTGTGGAGTTTGCATGTTCTCCCCGTGACTGCGTGGGTTCTACTCCGGCTTCCTCCCACTTTCAAAGACATGCACCTGGGGATAGGCCCCTCCCACCTCCAAAGACATGCACCTGGGGATTGGTTGATTGGCAACACTAAATGGTCTCTAGTGTGCATACTTGCCAACCCTCCCGGATTTTCCGGGAGACTCCCGAAATTCGGCGCCTCTCCCGAAAACCTCCCGGGACAAATGTTCTCCCGAAAATCTCCCGAAATTCTGGCGGAGCTGGAGGCCACGCCCCCTCCAGCTCCATGCGGACCTGAGTGACGTGTTGACAGCCTGTTCACACGTCCGCTTTCCCACAATATAAACAGCGTGCCTGCCCAATCACGTTATAACTGTAGAATGATGGAGGGCGAGTTCTTGGTTTCTTATGTGGGTTTATTGTTAGGCAGTTTCATTAACGTCCTCCCAGCGCGGTAACAACACACAACAACAGTGTCTACCGTAAAGCAGTTGGTCTGCCGTAAACAGCAATGTTGTGACACTTTTAAACAGGACAATACTGCCATCTACTGTACATGCATATGTGACCCACCCATAATGTGTCACATTTTTGTGTTGATTTATTTATTTTATTTTGTGGTTTGAATTCGTTTTTGGAGCTGTCATTACACATTTATCAGTATTCACATTGGTCAGTAGGGGGCAGTAGGGCGTTTCTTCCCAATTGAATGCTATCACCTGCAGACCGGAAGTGTCTTGTCACTCTGATGAGCGCGACCAAGTCTGTGAACAATTGAAACGTCCTGTGTGCTTTTTCCTCCTGTATAACAGGTTAGTTTTGGTGAATCAACTCACTGAATAATATCCATGTGATCTTTATAAGTTTAAGTACACATTCTGATGGTGGAGCCTAACTCTAAAGTGTTTGTGAGTTGTAGTTTGTATTTGTGAATGAATCCAGTGCACAGCTGCAGTAATCAATACAAAAAGGCGACGTGAGTGCGCAATGTTTATATAGGAACTTCTGATCCTAATTCAGACTCCTAAATTAGAGCTCCCATTTTCTTATTGATTTTATAATGTATATTTGTATAATGTGTGTGTTCTGAAATAGTGACAGAGAATAGAACAAGGATGGACATTTCAACCCTTAACTCAACAATGAATAGATGAGTGTTATGTGTGTGTACCGTATTTTCCGCACCATAAGGCGCCCTGGGTAATAAGCCGCGCCTTCAATGAACGGCATATTTCAAAACTTTGTCCACCTATAAGCCGCCCCGTGTTATAAGCCGCATCTAACTGCGCTAAAGGAATGTCAAAAAAACAGTCAGATAGGTCAGTCAAACTTTAATAATATATTAAAAACCAGCGTGATGTGGGCGCGCATGGAGTCGTATATCAACATGGACGGAGCTGCGTGAAAAAAGCCACCCGGCCTCTTCGCGTAAACTTACCTTAACCACTCGCTCATCTTTTCTTCATCCATCCATCCCTTCGAGTTAGCTTTTATGATGACGCCGGCTGGAAAGGTCTCTTTTGGCAAGGTCTTCCTTTTGAATATCACCATGGGTGGAAGTTTCTGGCCATTAGCATGGCAAGCTAGAACCACAGTGAAGGATGACTTCTCATTCCCTGTGGTGCGAATATTCACCGTACGTGCTCCCGTTGTATCCACAGTGCGGTTCACAGGAATATCAAAAGTCAGTGGAACCTCGTCCATGTTGATAATGTTCTCTGGCCGGATCTTTTTTTCAGCTATCTTGTTTTTACAATATGCACGGAAAGTAGCCAGCTTTTCTTGAAAGTCTTTAGGCAGTTGCTGTGAAATAGTAGTCCGTGTGCGGATGGAGAGATTGCGTCTTTTCATGAACCGGAAACCTCGCTTAGTAGGAGCCATTTTGTGGTCTTTACAGATGTAAACACACAAAGGAAATGAAACGTAATATCCGCGCGCTTCTTCTTCTTCTACGCGGGCGGGTGGTTGCTTACAGTAGAAGAAGAAGCGCTTCCTGTTCTATGGGGGCGGGTGCTTACCTTGGCGGTTGCTTGCGTAGAAGAAGAAGCACTTCCTCTTCTACGGGGAAAAAAGATGGCGGCTGTTTACCGTAGTTGCGAGACCGAAACTTTATGAAAATGAATCTTAATATTAATCCATATATAAAGCGCACCGGGTTATAAGCCGCACTGTCAGCTTTTGAGTAAATTTGTGGTTTTTAGGTGCGGCTAATAGTGCGGAAAATACGGTATATGTGTAAATAAATGAACACTGAAATTCAAATATTTATTTTATTTATATATATATATATATATATATATATATATATATATATATATATATATATAGCTAGAATTCACTGAAAGTCAAGTATTTCTTATATATATATATCTTAACCACGCCCACCCGCCCCACCCCCGACCATGCCCCCGCCCCCCATCCCCCACCTCCCGAAATCGGAGGTCTCAAGGTTGGCAAGTATGCTAGTGTGTGAATGTTGTCTATCTGTGTTGGCCCTGTGAAGAGGTGGCGACTTGTCCAGGGTGTACACCGCCTTCCACCCGAATGCAGCTGAGATAGGCTCCCGCGACCCCAAAAGGAACAAGCGGTAGAAAATGGATGGATGGATGGATGGAACACCTTAGTCTGGTCCTGTTTAGCTTTTTGAAGATCGGATTAAGATACCTAAATTATGTGATCGGAAATCAGTTCTCTCAAACAATAATACATATTTATTGATCACATGAAGAGAGTACCTCTGCCTCAATATTGTTTGTTCTCTAAGGCCCCGTTTACACTTATCCAGGGTAATTCGGAATTCGTAATTAGACACGTAAACAATGTGATAAAGAACATTTGACATCAATCAATCTAGGGATCTAGATATCTGGTCAGGACACTCCTCACTCTTTTGCCTTCACCTTCATTGTCCATTCCTTTTTGGTGACTTCATATACTCTGGACCTAGACCAGGGGTCGGCAACCCGCGGCTCCGGAGCCGCATGCGGCTCTTTGATCACTCTGATGCGGCTCAGCCGACCCTCCCGGGAGATTTCCAGATTTCGGTGCCTCTCGCAGAAAACTCCCGGGATTAATAACTTTAAGACTCTTACTAATAATGTGCCACACTTTGAACCAAAACCAAACAAGAATGACAAACACATTTCGGGAGAACATCTGCACCTTAACACAACATAAACACAACAGAACAAATACCCAGAATCAATCAATCAATCAATCAATGTTTATTTATAGAGCCCTAAATCACAAGTGTCTCAAAGGGCTGCACAAGCCACAACGACATCCTCGGTACAAAGCCCACATAAGGGCAAGGAAAAACTCACCCCAGTGGGACGAAGGTATTTTTTAAATTTTTTCAAAAAGATTCAAATTAGCTAGTTTTTCTCTTCTTTTTGTCGGTTGAGTTTTGAATTTTAAAGAGTCGAAATTGAAGATAAACTATGTTTCAAAATTGTATTTTAATTTTTTTCGTGTTTTCTCCTCTTTTAAACCGTTCAATTAAGTGTTTTTTTCATCATTTATTCTCTACAAAAAAACCTTCCGTAGAAGGAAAAAAAAATGTACGACGGAATGACAGACAGAAATACCCATTTTTTTTTATATATATACATTTATTTATTTAGCTATTCTTGTTTAAATCACACTTACGTGTAACTTACAAATGACAATATATTTACTTATTTAAGTGTGTATCAAACTGGTAGCCCTTCGCATTAATCAGTACCCAAGAAGTAGTTTTTGGTTTCAAAAAGGTTGGTGACCCCTGTACTAGGGCATCAAATCAGTGTCAGTTGAGTCGGTCCATAGGTTGCCTGTAGGGATTTTTAATGTCCAGCAGATGTCAGTATTTAGTGACACAGTATCGACACAGTATCAATACAGTTTTGCAATGTGTCGAAACGCTTCATGACGCCTCATCAACCCATCACTAGCGGAAGGCATGGTACGAGAAAACATGATTTAATTAAACACTAAGGCAAAACAACAAACGAAAGGGTAACAACAAAAGGCGCGCACAAGGCGGAGAACAAACTTGGTATGAACTAAAATAGCACAGAGGCTAACTTTGGACAAGAAACAAAAACACTTACTGGGACACGAAGGAACTAGGACATGAGCGGAGTGAAACAAAAGTAGACAGAGCTACAACGACAAGTGTTAAGACAGGTAGTAATGTCAATGACAATAATCCAGCCCTGACTGGAGGGGAAGGCAGGTTTAAATAGCAGCTGGCTGATTGACACCAGGTGTGGCCAGGTGCCAATCAGCCACAGCTGAGGGGACACAGCACTCAGGGAGAAACAGGAAACAGAACCAAAACAAGAGCGCTGACAGGAAATACTATACACACAGAGGAAAAACTAAAACACAACCAAACTGTCAGGAGGAAAGCCTGACAAGTACACACCCCCAGCACAGTCTCTTCAGCCTTCTACCATCAGGCAGACGATACAGGAGCCTGAAATCCAGGACTACGAGACTGACAAACAGTTTCTACCCACAGACCGTCAGGCTTGTGAATGCTAACTTGTGGATGCTAGCTCCCCTAGCTACCTCCCCCCCTTTTTACTTGTATCTTTTGAACAAAAGCGACCTCCCCATCACCCCTTCCCCAAACCTCAGAGGTAACACTTTCAACTGCGCATGTTGGGGCTCGGTTGGTAGAGTGGCCATGCCAGCAACTTGAGGGTTCCAGGTTCGATCCCCGCTTACGCCATCCTAGTCACTGCCGTCGTGTCCTTGGGCAAGACACTTTACCCACCTGGCCCCAGTGCCACCCACACTGCTTTAAATGTAACTTAGATATTGGCTTTCACTATGTAAAGCGCTTTGAGTCACTAGAGAAAATTGCTATATAAATATAATTCACTATATAAAGGACGCAGTGCCTGGGGAATCTGTGGTGGGCTCTTCTATTTCTGGGGCTGAGGTTGCTGAGGTAGTTAAAAAGCTCCTCGGTGGCAAGGCCCCGCCCGGGGGTGGATGAGATCCGCCCGGAGTTCCTTAAGGCTCTGGATGCTGTGGGGCTGTCTTGGTTGACAAGACTCTGCAGCATCGCGTGGACATCGGGGGCAGTACCTCTGGATTGGCAGACCGGGGTGGTGGTTCCTCTCTTTAAGAAGGGGAACCGGAGGGTGTGTTCTAACTATCGTGGGATCACACTCCTCAGCCTTCCCGGTAAGGTCTATTCAGGTGTACTGGAGAGGAGGCTACGCCGGATAGTCGAACCTCGGATTCAGGAGGAACAGTGTGGTTTTCGTCCTGGTCGTGGAACTGTGGACCAGCTCTATACTCTCGGCAGGGTCCTTGAGGGTGCATGGGAGTTTGCCCAACCAGTCTACATGTGTTTTGTGGACTTGGAGAAGGCATTCGACCGTGTCCCTCGGGAAGTCCTGTGGGGAGTGCTCAGAGAGTATGGGGTATCGGACTGTCTGATTTTGGCGGTCCGCTCCCTGTATGATCAGTGTAAGAGCTTGGTCCGCATTGCCGGCAGTAAGTCGGACACGTTTCCAGTGAGGGTTGGACTCCGCCAAGGCTGCCCTTTGTCATCGATTCTGTTCATAACTTTTATGGACAGAATTTCTAGGCGTAGTCAAGGCGTTGAGGGGATCTGGTTTGGTGGCTGCAGGATTAGGTCTCTGCTTTTTGCAGATGATGTGGTCCTGATGGCTTCATCTGGCCAGGATCTTCAGCTCTCGCTGGATCGGTTCGCAGCCGAGTGTGAAGCGACTGGGATGAGAATCAGCACCTCCAAGTCCGAGTCCATGGTTCTCGCCCGGAAAAGGGTGGAATGCCATCTTCGGGTTGGGGAGGAGACCCTGCCCCAAGTGGAGGAGTTCAAGTACCTCGGAGTCTTGTTCACGAGTGAGGGAAGAGTGGATCGTGAGATCGACAGGCGGATCGGTGCGGCATCTTCAGTAATGCGGACGCTGTATCGATCCGTTGTGGTGAAGAAGGAGCTGAGCCGGAAGGCAAAGCTCTCAATTTACCGGTCGATCTACGTTCCCATCCTCACCTATGGTCATGAGCTTTGGGTTATGACCGAAAGGACAAGATCACGGGTACAAGCGGCCGAAATGAGTTTCCTCCGCCGATCGCCTCCCTCGGGAGGTGTTTAGGGCACGTCCGACCGGTAGGAGGCCACGGGGAAGACCCAGGACACGCTGGGAAGACTATGTCTCCCGGCTGGCCTGGGAACGCCTCGGGATCCCCCGGGAGGAGCTGGACGAAGTGGCTGGGGAGAGGGAAGTCTGGGCTTCCCTGCTTAGGCTGCTTCCCCCGCGACCCGACCTCGGATAAGCGGAAGAAGATGGATGGATGGATGGAATATAATTCACATGACAATAAACAATCTTGAATCTTGAATGTGCACACTAGTAGTGAAAATAGAAGAAACTAAATATTTTGAGAAATCAGACACAGTGCATGGAAACGTACTGACTGATACAGGTGCACAAAAACAAACGATTCACATCCAAAAATGTCATGACTTGGTCCCGGGTGTTTGCTTTTCCGGGATGCAACGGAAAGTTGGCTTGGGCGAGACGGGAATGTAAGTACATTTTTATTTAAACTACAAAACAAGGAAGTAAACAAAAGGCGCGCACAATGGCGGAGAACAAACTATGAAACCAAATACTTGCACAAAGGCAAAAACTATGAACAACAAAAAACACTAACTGAGGCAATAATAAACAAAACTTACTTGGCATGGACAAAAAGGAGCAGCGTGAACGATGGACATGAAAAAAAGAGTCAGAACTGTGCAGAGCATCAATGTGGGGATGTCGTCAGAACGACAAACTGAAAACAATGAACTTAAATACTATAGACATGATTAACGAAAACAGGTGCGTGACTCAAAATGTGAAACAGGTGCGTGACGTGACAGGTGAAAACTAATGGGTTGCTATGGTGACAAAACAAAAGTGCACAAAAAGTCCAAAAACAAAACCGACGAACATGACCAAAACAAAAACATGATCACACAGACATGACGAAAAATCTATCAATAATCAGTTTAAAAAAAATCTCCCTGCAACCAGAAGGAGCTTTTCTAACCTGTGACTTGTTTTGAAAAATGTTTCACTATAATTACGGATATTATCATAACAACACATTGAAAGTTTTGGTTTGAATGGGGAATGGTGTTGACATGAGAATCGATTCTGAATCAAATAGTCACCCCAGGAATTGGAATCAAACTGAATCGTTAGTGACCCAAAGATTCACATCCTTACTCACTGATACTGACATGATTTAAATAAATGTGTTTTTTTGTCTTATACACAAGGTCGTGCTATTTTTATTATTGTCAAGCATCGCAGGAATTGTGTTTCCAAGGAGATTCGAGCCTAGGCCAAGGGCAGGTGTCTTCAGTTGCAGGTGATACGGTCTCTTTAGTCCACTGTGGATGATATATCATTGAAGTGCCACCATACTGACACACTTGTCAGACCCTAAATCATTTCTTTGCCATTTTCATATCATGTACTAAGGATTTGAACAGGAAATGTGATTACATTTGACATTGCACATATGCCAATGGTTATGAGAAAAGTCTGCCTGATTTGCCAAAAAAGTAAGAAGGAGAAGAGGCTGGGGGTGGTTTGGGGTTGGAATCCAATAAAGCTTAGCTGTGCCCCAGAAAGAGATGATGTTAAACCGAGGCGGGTTTTCCATTTCGACCCCGTTCTTTTTCTCTTTTATTCTTCCGTTCCCCGGCTAGGCTTATTAGCCTGGCGCTGGGTTAGGATGGGAGATGATTGGGCTTGAGAGCGTGTCGAGTCACTAAGGAGGGGTCGGGATGTTTCAGCTCAAACAGAAAGATCTCAGAGGGTATTACCTTCATAGATCATGTTAATCCTCATGTTAATGTCCCGTCCCTTGCAGGTGATGTCTTCAGGTGGCTGATCGGCCTTGATCGTAGTCCACACAAGTTCACTTGGGTCAAATAACTGATATCTACTTTTTATTTAATGTCCTTCCTGCTGTGTTTTTGATTGATTGATTGATTGATTGATTGATTGATTGAAACTTTTATTAGTAGATTGCACAGTACAGTACATACAGGTAAAAGCCAGTAAATTAGAATATTTTGAAAAACTTGATTTATTTCAGTAATTGCATTCAAAAGGTGTAACTTGTACATTATATTTATTCATTGCACACAGACTGATGCATTCAAATGTTTATTTCATTTAATTTTGATGATTTGAAGTGGCAACAAATGAAAATCCAAAATTCCGTGTGTCACAAAATTAGAATATTACTTAAGGCTAATACAAAAAAGGGATTTTTAGAAATGTTGGCCAACTGAAAAGTATGAAAATGAAAAATATGAGCATGTACAATACTCAATACTTGGTTGGAGCTCCTTTTGCCTCAATTACTGCGTTAATGCGGCGTGGCATGGAGTCGATGAGTTTCTGGCACTGCTCAGGTGTTATGAGAGCCCAGGTTGCTCTGATAGTGGCCTTCAACTCTTCTGCGTTTTTGGGTCTGGCATTCTGCATCTTCCTTTTCACAATACCCCACAGATTTTCTATGGGGCTAAGGTCAGGGGAGTTGGCGGGCCAATTTAGAACAGAAATACCATGGTCCGTAAACCAGGCACGGGTAGATTTTGCGCTGTGTGCAGGCGCCAAGTCCTGTTGGAACTTGAAATCTCCATCTCCATAGAGCAGGTCAGCAGCAGGAAGCATGAAGTGCTCTAAAACTTGCTGGTAGACGGCTGCGTTGACCCTGGATCTCAGGATACAGAGTGGACCGACACCAGCAGATGACATGGCACCCCAAACCATCACTGATGGTGGAAACTTTACACTAGACTTCAGGCAACGTGGATCCTGTGCCTCTCCTGTCTTCCTCCAGACTCTGGGACCTCGATTTCCAAAGGAAATGCAAAATTTGCTTTCGTCAGAAAACATGACTTTGGACCACTCAGCAGTAGTCCAGCTGGTGTCGGTCCACTCTGTTTCCTGAGATCCAGGGTCAACGCAGCCGTCTACCAGCAAGTTTTAGAGCACTTCATGCTTCCTGCTGCTGACCTGCTCTATGGAGATGGAGATTTCTAGTTCCAACAGGACTTGGCGCCTGCACACAGCGCAAAATCTACCCGTGCCTGGTTTACGGACCATGGTATTTCTGTTCTAAATTGGCCCGCCAACTCCCCTGACCTTAGCCCCATAGAAAATCTGTGGGGTATTGTGAAAAGGAAGATGCAGAATGCCAGACCCAAAAATGCAGAAGAGTTGAAGGCCACTATCAGAGCAACCTGGGCTCTCATAACACCTGAGCAGTGCCAGAAACTCATCGACTCCATGCCACGCCGCATTAACGCAGTAATTGAGGCAAAAGGAGCTCCAACCAAGTATTGAGTATTGTACATGCTCATATTTTTCATTTTCATACTTTTCAGTTGGCCAACATTTCTAAAAATCCCTTTTTTGTATTAGCCTTAAGTAATATTCTAATTTTGTGACACACGGAATTTTGGATTTTCATTTGTTGCCACTTCAAATCATCAAAATTAAATGAAATAAACATTTGAATGCATCAGTCTGTGTGCAATGAATAAATATAATGTACAAGTTACACCTTTTGAATGCAATTACTGAAATAAATCAAGTTTTTCAAAATATTCTAATTTACTGGCTTTTACCTGTATTCCGTACAATTGACCACTAAATGGTAACACCCCAATAAGTTTTTCAACTTGTTTAAGTCGGGGTCCACGTTAATCAATTCATGGTACAAATATATACTATCATCATAATACAGTCATCACAAAAGTTAATCATCAGAGTGTATACATTGAATTATTTACGATGTGGAGGGGGTTGGGGTTAGGGGTTAGGTTTGGTTGATATCAGCACTTCAGTCATCAACAATTGCATCATTGAAACAGTGTAGGTCTGACTTGGTAGGATATGTACAGCGAGTAGTGAACAAAAGTGGTAAAGGAATGTTTTTTGTGACCAACAAGTATGTGCTCCAATCACTCTATCACAAAAAAATGAGAGTTGTAGAAATGATTGGAAACTCTAGACAGCCATGACATGATGTTCTTTACAAGTGTATGTAAACTTTTGATCGTGGCTATACGTATAACCCTAGCCTTTTCCTATTTAAGGACAATTTCCGACCCCTAACCCTTAATCATCTAATTAGGACATAAACATAAACAAAAAAAAAGGTTTTACGGAAAAAATTACGACATTTTAGCAAAAAATTTTTTCCGTAAAACCTTTTTTTTTCTTCCATTTTTAGGTTGTGTCGGGACTCCTGATGACGTTTTGAGACATTTTATACAACTACAGCACCAGAAATGTGCTGCTGAAGCAAGTCCGTTTTTTGGAAATTTTCGTAAGGGTCCCCCCTTACGACAATTTAGCAAACGTTTTTTTCCATAAAACCTTTTTTTTCTTCCATTTTTAGGTTGTGCCGGGACTCCTGATGACGTTTTAAAACATTTTATACAACTACAGCACCAGAAATGTGCTGCTGAAGCAAGTCCGTTTTTTTGAATTTTTTCGTAAGGGTCCCCCCTCACGACATTTTAGCAAAACATTTTTTCCGCAAAACCTTTTTTTTCTTCTATTTTTAGGATGTGTCGGGACTCCTGATGACGTTTTGAGACATTTTATACAACTACAGCACCAGAAATGTGCTGCTGAAGCAAGTCGGTTTTTTTGAATTTTTCGTAAGGGTCCCCCCTTACGACATTTTAGCAAAAAAAAATTTCCGTGAAACCTTTTTTTTCTGCCATTTTTAGGTTGTGTCGGGACTCCTGATGACGTTTTGAGACATTTTATACAACTACAGCACCAGAAATGTGCTGCTGAAGCAAATCCATTTTTTTGAAATTTTCGTAAGGGTCCCCCCTTACGACAATTTAGCAAACATTTTTTTCCATAAAACCTTTTTTTTCTTCCATTTTTAGGTTGTGTCGGGACTCCTTAAGATGTTTTGAGACATTTTATACAACTACAGCACCAGAAATGTGCTGCTGAAGCAAGTCCGTTTTTTTGAATTTTTCGTAAGGGTCCCCCCTTACGAGATTTTAGCAAAAAAAATTTCCGTGAAACCTTTTTTTTCTGCCATTTTTAGGTTGTGCCGGGACTCCTGATGACGTTTTAAAACATTTTATACAACTACAGCACCAGAAATGTGTTGCTGAAGCAAGTCCGGTTTTTTGAATTTTTCGTAAGGGTCCCCCCTTACGACATTTTAGCGAAAATTTTTTTACGTGAAACCTTTTTTTTCTGCCATTTTTAGGTTGTGCCGGGACTCCTGATGACGTTTTAAAACATTTTATACAACTACAGCACCAGAAATGTCCTGCTGAAGCAAGTCCGTTTTTTTGAATTTTTCGTAAGGGTCCCCCCTTACGACAATTTAGCAAATATTTTTTTCCATAAAACCTTTTTTTTTCTTCCATTTTTAGGTTGTGTCGGGACTCCTGATGACGTTTTGAGACATTTTATACAACTACAGCACCAGAAATGTGCTTCTGAAGCAAGTCCGTTTTTTTGAATTTTTCGTAAGGGTCCCCCCTTACGACATTTTAGCAAAAAAAAAAAATTTCCGTGAAACCTTTTTTTTCTGCCATTTTTAGGTTGTGCCGGGACTCCTGATGACGTTTTGAGACATTTTATACAACTACAGCACCAGAAATGTGCTGCTGAAGCAAGTCGTTTTTTTTTTATTTTTCGTAAGGGTCCCCCCTTACGACATTTTAGCAAAAAAAAATTTCTGTGAAACCTTTTTTTTCTGCCATTTTTAGGTTGTGCCGGGACTCCTGATGACATTTTAAAACATTTTATACAACTACAGCACCAGAAATGTGCTGCTGAAGCAAGTCGTTTTTTTTGAATTTTTCGTAAGGGTCCCCCCTTACGACATTTTAGCAAAAAAAAATTTCCGTGAAACCTTTTTTTTCTGCCATTTTTAGGTTGTGCCGGGACTCCTGATGACGTTTTAAAACATTTTATACAACTACAGCACCAGAAATGTGCTGCTGAAGCAAGTCCGTTTTTTTGATATTTTCGTAAGGGTCCCCCCTTATGACATTTTAGCAAAAAAAAATTTCCGTGAAACCTTTTTTTTCAGCCATTTTTAGGTTGTGTCGGGACTCCTGATGACGTTTTGAGACATTTTATACAACTACAGCACCAGAAATGTGCTGCTGAAGCAAGTCCGTTTTTTTGAAATTTTCGTAAGGGTCCCCCCTTACGACAATTTAGCAAATATTTTTTTCCATAAAACCTTTTTTTTCTTCCATTTTTAGGTTGTGTCGGGACTCCTGATGACGTTTTGAGACATTTTATACAACTAAAGCACCAGAAATGTGCTGCTGAAGCAAGTCCGTTTTTTTGAATTTTTCGTAAGGGTCCCCCCTTACGACATTTTAGCAAAAAAAATTTCCGTGGAACCTTTTTTTTCTGCCATGTTTAGGTTGTGCCGGGACTCTTGATGACGTTTTGAGACATTTTATACAACTAAAGCACCAGAAATGTGCTGCTGAAGCAAGTCCGTTTTTTTGAATTTTTCGTAAGGGTCCCCCCTTACGACAATTTAGCAAACATTTTTTTCCATAAAACCTTTTTTTTCTTCCATTTTTAGGTTGTCGGGACTCCTGATGACGTTTTGAGACATTTTAGACAACTAAAGCACCAGAAATGTGCTGCTGAAGCAAGTCCGTTTTTTTGAATTTTTCGTAAGGGTCCCCCCTTACGACATTTTAGCAAAAAAAATTTTCCGTGAAACCTTTTTTTTCTGCCATTTTTAGGTTGTACCGGGACTCCTGATGACGTTTTAAAACATTTTATACAACTACAGCACCAGAAATGTGCTGCTGAAGCAAGTCCGTTTTTTTGAATTTTTCGTAAGGGTCCCCCCTTACGACAATTTAGCAAATATTTTTTTCCATAAAACCTTTTTTTTCTTCCATTTTTAGGTTGTGTCGGGACTCCTGATGACGTTTTGAGACATTTTATACAACTAAAGCACCAGAAATGTGCTGCTGAAGCAAGTCCGTTTTTTTGAATTTTTTGTAAGGGTCCCCCCTTACGACATTTTAGCAAAAAAAATTTTCCGTGAAACCTTTTTTTTCTTCCATTTTTAGGTTGTGTCGGGACTCCTGATGACGTTTTGAGACATTTTATACAACTACAGCACCAGAAATGTGCTGCTGAAGCAAGTCCGTTTTTTTGAATTTTTCGTAAGGGTCCCCCCTTACGACAATTTAGCAAATATTTTTTTCCATAAAACCTTTTTTTTCTTCCATTTTTAGGTTGTGTCGGGACTCCTGATGACGTTTTGAGACATTTTATACAACTAAAGCACCAGAAATGTGCTGCTGAAGCAAGTCCGTTTTTTTGAATTTTTTCGTAAGGGTCCCCCCTTACGACATTTTAGCAAAAAAAAAAATTTCCGTGAAACCTTTTTTTTCTGCCATTTTTAGGTTGTGCCGGGACTCTTGATGACGTTTTGAGACATTTTATACAACTACAGCACCAGAAATGTGCTGCTGAAGCAAGTCCGTTTTTTTGAATTTTTCGTAAGGGTCCCCCCTTACGACAATTTAGCAAACATTTTTTTCCATAAAACCTTTTTTTTCTTCCATTTTTAGGTTGTGTCGGGACTCCTGATGACGTTTTGAGACATTTTATACAACTAAAGCACCAGAAATGTGCTGCTGAAGCAAGTCCGTTTTTTTTAATTTTTCGTAAGGGTCCCCCCTTACGACAATTTAGCAAACATTTTTTTCCATAAAAACTTTTTTTTCTTCCATTTTTAGGTTGTCGGGACTCCTGATGACGTTTTGAGACATTTTATACAACTAAAGCACCAGAAATGTGCTGCTGAAGCAAGTCCGTTTTTTTTGAATTTCTCGTAAGGGTCCCCCCTTACGACATTTTAGCAAAAAATGTTTTCCGTAAAACTTTTTTTTTCTTCCATTTTTAGGATGTGTCGGGACTCCTGATGACGTTTTGAGACATTTTATACAACTACAGCACCAGAAATGTGCTGCTGAAGCAAGTCCATTTTTTTGAAATTTTCGTAAGGGTCCCCCCTTACGACATTTTAGCAAAAAAAAATTTCCGTGAAACCTTTTTTTTCTGCCAATATTAGGTTGTGCCGGGACTCCTGATGACGTTTTAAAACATTTTATACAACTACAGCACCAGAAATGTGTTGCTGAAGCAAGTCCGGTTTTTTGAATTTTTCGTAAGGGTCCCCCCTTACGACAATTTAGCAAACATTTTTTTCCATAAAACCTTTTTTTTCTTCCATTTTTAGGTTGTGCCGGGACTCCTGATGACGTTTTAAAACATTTTATACAACTACAGCACCAGAAATGTGCTGCTGAAGCAAGTCCGTTTTTTTGAATTTTTCGTAAGGGTCCCCCCTTACGACATTTTAGCAAAAAACATTTTCCGTGAAAACTTTTTTTTCTGCCATTTTTAGGTTGTGTCGGGACTCCTGATGACGTTTTGAGACATTTTATACAACTAAAGCACCAGAAATGTGCTGCTGAAGCAAGTCCGTTTTTTTTAATTTTTCGTAAGGGTCCCCCCTTATGACATTTTAGCAAAAAATTTTTTCCGTGAAACCTTTTTTTTCTGCCATTTTTAGGTTGTGCCGGGACTCCTGATGACGTTTTAAAACATGTTATACAACTACAGCACCAGAAATGTGCTGCTGAAGCAAATCTGTTTTTTTGAATTTTTCGTAAGGGTCCCCCCTTACGACATTTTAGCAAAAAAATTTTCCGTGAAACCTTTTTTTTCTGCCATTTTTAGGTTGTGCCGGGACTCCTGATGACGTTTTAAAACATTTTATACAGCTACAGCACCAGAAATGTGTTGCTGAAGCAAGTCCGTTTTTTTGAATTTTTCGTAAGGGTCCCCCCTTACGACATTTTAGCAAAAAAAAATTTCCGTGAAACCTTTTTTTTCTTCCATTTTTAGGTTGTGTCGGGACTCCTGATGACGTTTTGAGACATTTTATACAACTACAGCACCAGAAATGTGCTGCTGAAGCAAGTCCGTTTTTTTGAATTTTTCGTAAGGGTCCCCCCTTACGACATTTTAGCCAAATATTATTTCCGTAAAACCTTTATTTTTCTTCCATTTTTAGGTTGTGTCTGGACTTCTCATGACGTTTTGAGACATTGTATACAACTACGTATAACCCTAGCCTTTTCCTATTTAAGGACAATTTCCGACCCCTACCCCTTAATCACCTAATTAGGACATAGACATTAATTGAGTTTGTTCCCAGTCTCACTGACATCAAGTCAATGAAAATGTCTCACTTAGTTGTTCAACAGAGGTGAGAAAATACCTTCCAGAAGAAGTGTTGGACAGAAGGTGTGAAATGAGCCCCCACGGAATCTCAAAGGTGACGAACATGATGCATCTTCCATTTGTCAAAAGCCTAATGAAGCGCATGAATCATGTTTTAAAACTGCGAAGTGCAAATACACCAAGCTCTAATGCTTCTAATTGATAAAGCCAAAATGTTGTAATCCCAATAAAAAAGTTGTTTTCTCAAAGCTTAACCTATCATATTTAAATCTAATATAGAAGTTTTAAGTAATTTTCTTCCAAGGCCAGGAATAATCTCCAGTGGGCTCAGGTATGCATACTTGCCAACCTTGAGACCTCCGATTTCGGGAGGTGGGGGGTGGGGGAGGCGTGGTCGAGGGTGGGGAGGGGGCGTGGTTGGGGGCGTGGTTAAGATATATATATATATATATATATATATATATATATATATATATAAGAAATACTTGACTTTCAGTGAATTCTAGCTATATATATATATATATATATATATATATATATATATATATATATATATATATATATATAAATAAAAGAAATACTTGAATTTCAGTGTTCATTTATTTACACATATACACACACATAACACTCATCTACTCATTGTTGAGTTAAGGGTTGAATTGTCCATCCTTGTTCTATTCTCTGTCACTATTTCAGAACACACACATTATACAAATATACATTATAAAATCAATAAGAAAACGGGAGCTCTAATTTGGGAGTCTGAATTAGGATCAGAAGTTCCTATATAAACATTGCGCACTCACGTCGCCTTTTTGTATTGATTACTGCAGCTGTGCACTGGATTCATTCACAAATACAAACTACAACTCACAAACACTTTAGAGTTAGGCTCCACCATCAGAATGTGTACTTAAACTTATAAAGATCACATGGATATTATTCAGTGAGTTGATTCACCAAAACTAACCTGTTATACAGGAGGAAAAAGCACACAGGACGTTTCAATTGTTCACAGACTGGTCGCTCACATCAGAATGACAAGACACTTCCGGTCTGCAGGTGATAGCATTCAATTGGGAAGAAACGCCCTACTGCCCCCTACTGGCCAATGTGAATACTGATAAATCTGTAATGACAGCTCCAAAAACGAATTCAAACCACAAAATAAAATAAATAAATCAACACAAAAATGTGACACATTATGGGTGGGTCACATATGCATGTACAGTAGATGGCAGTATTGTCCTGTTTAAAAGTGTCACAACATTGCTGTTTACGGCAGACGAACCGCTTTACGGTAGAATAAAACATGACTGCTGTTGTCGTGTGTTGTTACCGCGCTGGGAGGACGTTAATGAAAGTGCCTAACAATAAACCCACATAAGAAACCAAGAACTCGCCCTCCATCATTAGCTGTTTATATGGTGGGAAAGCGGACGTGTGAACAGGCTGTCAACACGTCACTCAGGTCCGCATGGAGCTGGAGGGGGCGTGGCCTCCAGCTCCGCCTGAATTTCGGGAGATTTTCGGGAGAATATTTGTCCCGGGAGGTTTTCGGGAGAGGCGCTGAATTTCGGGAGTCTCCCGGAAAATCCGGGAGGGTTGGCAAGTATGCAGGTATGAAGCAACATAAATTAAAGCCTGCCTTATCATCACTTGACCGAAAACACCTAATTTATGGCAAACTTCAGAAAAAGTTAACATGCAATACCAAGAGCACCTGTACACACTTTTGATTTAATCCCTAAAAAAAAATGTGGTGCTTGAGGGAAACAATAACAAAGTAAAGACAAACAAGGAAAACATTAAAAATTAATTAATCAATTTTGGAAAGGTCAGCTACTCATTTATGGAGTGATCTGAGACACAGCAAACACCCGTTATATAAATTAAAATGTAATTAATATGCATGCTTAATATTATGGTGCTAATTATTTGCAAATAAATTGGTGTTCGCACACACTTAACCGATTAGTTTGAGCAGCTGCATAATTTGTTCTCTCATAAGCCTTCGTCTGTCCTATTTATAGGAAATAAGCATGTTTTCCTCATAATAGACAGAAAGTATCAATTACCAATCAGACTTGAACAGAACAGTTGTTTCTTCAGTCTGCTCTAACTGACAACAGATTCCCTTCTAAACTGTAATGATGGTGATGGTGCACTTGACTGCGTCTCCCATCCTAGTCACTGCGGGGCCGCCTGGGAATTGTGTTGGCCCGCTGAGGCCCTGCAGGCATTACTGAACACGGTGACCTTGAAGTTTGTTTGTTTTTTATCAAACATAACTACTGTCCAGTAAATCAAGTACATTTTCTTGCAGGTCAGCAGAAGATGTAACGACAAAATACCCTCACTGGCCACAACCTTAGGTACACCACCAGGTGCAGACCAATGAGATCCATCCATCCATCCATCCATCTTCTTCCGCTTATCCGAGGTCGGGTCGCGGGGGCAGCAGCCTAAGCAGGGAAGCCCAGACTTCCCTCTCCCCAGCCACTTCGTCCAGCTCTTCCTGTGGGACCCCGAGGCGTTCCCAGGCCAGCCGGGAGACATAGTCTTCCCAACGTGTCCTGGGTCTTCCCCGCGGCATCCTGACCAGATGCCCGAACCACCTCATCTGGCTCCTCTCGATGTGGAGGAGCAGCGGCTTTACTTTGAGCTCCTCCCGGATGACAGAGCTTCTCACCCTATCTCTAAGGGAGAGCCCCGCCACCCGGCGGAGGAAACTCATTTTGGCCGCTTGTACCCGTGATCTTGTCCTTTCGGTCATAACCCAAAGCTCATGACCATAGGTGAGGATGGGAACGTAGATCGACCAGTAAATTGAGAGCTTTGCCTTCCGGCTCAGCTTCTTCTTCACCACAACGGATCGATACAGCGTCCGCATTACTGAAGACGCCGCACCGATCCGCCTGTCGATCTCACGATCCACTCTTCCCTCACTCGTGAACAAGACTCCGAGGTACTTGAACTCCTCCACTTGGGGCAAGATCTCCTCCCCAACCCGGAGATGGCACTCCACCCTTTTCCGGGCGAGAACCATGGACTCGGACTTGGAAGTGCTGATTCTCATCCCAGTCGCTTCACACTCGGCTGCGAACCGATCCAGTGAGAGCTGAAGATCCTGGCCAGATGAAGCCATCAGGACCACATCATCTGCAAAAAGCAGAGACCTAATCCTGCAGCCACCAAACCAGATCCCCTCAACGCCTTGACTGCGCCTAGAAATTCTGTCCATAAAAGTTATGAACAGAATCGGTGACAAAGGGCAGCCTTGGCAAACATAACTACTGTACAGTAAATCAAGTACATTTTCTTGCAGGTCAGCAGAAGATGTAACGACAAAATACCCTCACTGGCCACAACCTTAGGTACACCACCAGGTGCAGACCAATGAGATCCAATACAATTTTAATTACAGCAAGGTGGTCTTGCCGCTGGGTCTTAGGCCTGTCGCACCTCCACCGGTGCCTGTGGTGGACTGTGCATGGCAGGGACGTCCTCTTCCCTGAGGCAGGCCTAAACCTGACCGCATACCAGAAAAGGTTTTACTGCAGGGTCTTCAGCTGGGGACCACCTCTCATTGATGTTTCGCCCCTTAGCCCAGAACATCTCCCGGTGGCGGGGCAGTGAACAGGGACGTCTCCCTGACACCCCCCTGCAGCAAAACCTACTTGGATGTTACCCCCCAAGCCTTGTCGCGTCGTTTGAGCCAGAGCCAGTGTCTAGCTTTCTCTTCTGAGAGCTCCCTGGTGGATCTGCTCAGGTTGGCTCCACGTAGTCCCAGGTCCTTGAGC
The DNA here is from genome assembly GCF_033978685.3 of Nerophis lumbriciformis. Classification (NCBI taxonomy): domain Eukaryota; kingdom Metazoa; phylum Chordata; class Actinopteri; order Syngnathiformes; family Syngnathidae; genus Nerophis; species Nerophis lumbriciformis. Next base: position 43,854,541 of record NC_084564.2, read on the forward strand.
AGACGTGGTGTTGATCTGCCCGCAAAGCCTCTGGCTCCCACCTCCACCGGATACAGTCTCACCCTCCATCCACTTTCTCTGCACTCCGCGACCAGGTCTGCATACTTTGCCTTCTTTCTCTCGTAGGCAGCTTCCAGTCCCTCCTCCCATGGCTCTGTCAGCTCAATCAGTACTACTGACTTCAGAGCTGCAGACCACAGCACCACATCTGGTCTTAAGGTGGTGCTGCATATCTCCTGTGGGAACTGGAGCTGCCTACCCAGGTCCACTTCCATCTTCCACGCCGCCCCTGGTGTTAATAGCTTGGCGGGTGTTCTCTTGCTGGAATGTGTCGCAGGATCCCCCTGCCTTAGGAAGTGGATCCTGCATAACAATGCTTAATTGGCTCGACTGACATTTTCAGTTTCCCAGTGGCGGGCCGTGCGTTTCTCACCTAGACTGTCAGGTGTAAACATCGATGACATCTATTAAAACAGACAAGACGCAACGAAATAAACAGAGACAGGATTAAATTTTGCTCAATTTGAGGAGAGACGCGTACACCTGTACCCTAGCACAGTGTCATTGTGCTCTGGCTAGAGAATTCTACGCCACCTCTTTTATTTGGACTTTCCCGGTTTACATAACAACAGCTGTTTCTAAAGGAATGGGGGGTATGTAAACAGCCATTGTTTTCGGTCACATTAACACAAACAGAAAAAGATGCCTCGGGCTTGGGCTGGTCCTGGATCACAATAGATAACCCCTCCCATCCCTCCCATCGTACACAATGGAATTTTACAAGCTTTTGGCTTGGTACAACAAAGAAAGCCTCTATCTGTTCACTGGGAATTCAGAGAACGGAAAGTTTTTTGATAATTGACATACAATTTTTCAGACATAGGCCTTCAGTTATGTCCTACCTAGTCCGACTTCACCTCTCAAAATACGGTAATTGATGTCACCACATGAACACAGCTGGAGATACTATAGAGAAACACACTTGCACACTACTGGGCACTCAACAGTGTACAAAACTGGCTATTTTTCGGCACATTTATCATTCAATAAACCCGCTTCAGCAATTAAAACATATCGTATGTGGTACCGTCAAATTTAAAAGAATGAAACATGAAAAAATAAAGAAATAAAATATTTGAACTCACAATTTGTAGCACCCGTCCGACGCCGTATAAGTCAGTGGTACCGCTCGTAGGTCGTTTGATTCGTGACAGCTGAGCTAGCTTCGGGTGTCGGCCGACCTCGTCTCACAAGATGTGGTTTCTCTTGAAATATCCTTCTTGGAAATGGCCTTGCAATTGTATATCTGCCACCTAATCAATGTTTTGCTCTCCTTTGTGGGTTAAAAAAGTGAGTACCGGTGAGTTTTCTGACACTCCAATACTTGAAGCAGTCAGGGTATACCGACAACACTAGAAGCAGTCAGGGTATTGGGACAACACTTGAAGCAGTCAGGGTATACCAACAACACTTGAAGCAGTCAGGGTATACCGAAAACACTAGAAGCAGTCAGGGTATACCGACAACACTTGAAGCAGTCAGGGTATACCAACAACACTTGAAGCAGTCAGGGTATACCACCAACACTTGAAGCAGTCAGGGTATACCGACAACACTTGAAGCAGTCAGGGTATACCGACAACACTAGAAGCAGTCAGGGTATACCGACAACACTTGAAGCAGTCAGGGTATACCGACAACACTTGAAGCAGTCAGGGTATTGGGACAACACTTGAAGCAGTCAGGGTATACCAACAACACTTGAAGCAGTCAGGGTATACCGACAACACTTGAAGCAGTCAGGGTATTGGGACAACACTTGAAGCAGTCAGGGTACACCAACAACACTTGATGCAGTCAGGGTATACCAACAACACTTGAAGCAGTCAGGTTATACCGACAACTCTTGAAGCAGTCAGGGTATACCAACAACACTTGAAGCAGTCAGGGTATACCAACAACACTAGAAGCAGTCAGGGTATGCCGACAACACTTGAAGCAGTTAGGGTATACCGACAACACTTGATGCAGTCAGGGTATACCAACAACACTTGAAGCAGTCAGGGTATACCAACAACACTTGAAGCAGTCAGGGTATACCGACAACACTTGAAGCAGTCAGGGTATACCGACAACACTTGAAGCAGTCAGGGTATACCAACAACACTTGAAGCAGTCAGCGTATACCAACAACACTTGAAGCAGTCAGGGTATACCGACAACACTTGAAGCAGTCAACACTTGAAGCAGTCAGGGTATACCAACAACACTTGAAGCAGTCAGGGTATACCGACAACACTTGAAGCAGTCAACACTTGAAGCAGTCAGGGTATACCGACAACACTTGAAGCAGTCAGGGTATACCGACAACACTTGAAGCAGTCAGGGTATACCAACAACACTTGAAGCAGTCAGGGTATACCGACAACACTTGAAGCAGTCAACACTTGAAGCAGTCAGGGTATACCGACAACACTTGAAGCAGTCAACACTTGAAGCAGTCAGGGTATACCGACAACACTTGAAGCAGTCAGGGTATACCGACAACACTTGAAGCAGTCAGGGTATACCGACAACACTTGAAGCAGTCAACACTTGAAGCAGTCAGGGTATACCGACAACACTTGAAGCAGTCAGGGTATACCGACAACACTTGAAGCAGTCAGGGTATACCAACAACACTTGAAGCAGTCAGGGTATACCGACAACACTTGAAGCAGTCAACACTTGAAGCAGTCAGGGTATACCAAGAACACTTGAAGCAGTCAGGGTATACCGACAACACTTGAAGCAGTCAACACTTGAAGCAGTCAGGGTATACCAACAACACTTGAAGCAGTCAGGGTATACCGACAACACTTGAAGCAGTCAGGGTATACCAACAACACTTGAAGCAGTCAGGGTATACCGACAACACTTGAAGCAGTCAACACTTGAAGCAGTCAGGGTATACCAAGAACACTTGAAGCAGTCAGGGTATACCGACAACACTTGAAGCAGTCAACACTTGAAGCAGTCAGGGTATACCAACAACACTTGAAGCAGTCAGGGTATACCGACAACACTTGAAGCAGTCAACACTTGAAGCAGTCAGGGTATACCAACAACACTTGAAGCAGTCAGGGTATACCGACAACACTTGAAGCAGTCAACACTTGAAGCAGTCAGGGTATACCGACAACATTTGAAGCAGTCAACACTTGAAGCAGTCAGGGTATACCAACAACACTTGAAGCAGTCAGGGTATACCGACAACACTTGAAGCAGTCAGGGTATACCGACAACACTTGAAGCAGTCAACACTTGAAGCAGTCAGGGTATACCGACAACATTTGAAGCAGTCAACACTTGAAGCAGTCAGGGTATACCAACAACACTTGAAGCAGTCAGGGTATACCGACAACACTTGAAGCAGTCAGGGTATACCGACAACACTTGAAGCAGTCAACACTTGAAGCAGTCAGGGTATACCGACAACACTTGAAGCAGTCATGGTATACCAACAACACTTGAAGCAGTCAACACTTGAAGCAGTCAGGGTATACCAACAACACTTGAAGCAGTCAGGGTATACCACCAACACTTGAAGCAGTCAGGGTATACCGACAACACTTGAAGCAGTCAGGGTATTGGGACAACACTTGAAGCAGTCAGGGTATACCAACAACCCTAGAAGCAGTCAGGGTATACCAACAACACTTGAAGCAGTCAGGGTATACCAACAACACTTGATGCAGTCAGGGTATACCAACAACACTTGAAGCAGTCAGGGTATACCGACAACACTTGAAGCAGTCAGGGTATACCGACAACACTTGAAGCAGTCAGGGTATACCGACAACACTTGAAGCAGTCAGGGTATTGGGACAACACTTGAAGCAGTCAGGGTATACCAACAACACTTGAAGCAGTCAGGGTATTGGGACAACACTTGAAGCAGTCAGGGTATACCAACAACCCTAGAAGCAGTCAGGGTATACCAACAACACTTGAAGCAGTCAGGGTATACCAACAACACTTGATGCAGTCAGGGTATACCAACAACACTTGAAGCAGTCAGGGTATTGGGACAACACTTGAAGCAGTCAGGGTATACCAAGAACACTAGAAGCAGTCAGGGTATACCAACAACACTTGAAGCAGTCAGGGTATACCAACAACACTTGAAGCAGTCAGGGTATTGGGACAACACTTGAAGCAGTCAGGGTATACCAACAACACTTGAAGCAGTCAGGGTATACCGACAACACTTGAAGCAGTCAGGGTATACCAACAACACTTGAAGCAGTCAGGGTATACCGACAACACTTGAAGCAGTCAGGGTATTGGGACAACACTTGAAGCAGTCAGGGTATACCGACAACACTTGAAGCAGTCAGGGTATACCGACAACACTAGAAGCAGTCAGGATATACCGACAACACTAGAAGCAGTCAGGGTATACCGACAACACTAGAAGCAGTCAGGGTATACCGACAACACTAGCAGCAGTCAGGGTATACCGACAACACTTGAAGCAGTCAGGGTATACCGACAACACTTGAAGCAGTCAGGGTATACCGACAACACTTGAAGCAGTCAGGGTATACCGACAACACTTGAAGCAGTCAGGGTATACCAACAGTAAAGTGTGTCAGTAAAGTACATTATATTTCTTATTATATGTATTCCTTCTTTCCATTTTGAAATAAAAAATGTATGTACTGCAAGAATGTTCATATAATTTCAAATGTAATATTAACCGATCATGCAACAAATATATTACATACTGAGTTGCACATTTTTCGGTAAAAATAAGAAATACTTAATCATCTGCTTGTCACCTTGACTTGTGATTTCAACGCAATTTATACATCAATTTGTGTAATAATACCATGAGGCGATGAATATTTTTTATTCATATACAGGTAAAAGCCAGTAAATTAGAATATTTTGAAAAACTTGATTTATTTCAGTAATTGCATTCAAAAGGTGTAACTTGTACATTATATTTATTCATTGCACACAGACTGATGCATTCAAATGTTTATTTCATTTAATTTTGATGATTTGAAGTGGCAACAAATGAAAATCCAAAATTCCGTGTGTCACAAAATTAGAATATTGTGTAAGGCTAATACAAAAAAGGGATTTTTAGAAATGTTGGCCAACTGAAAAGTATGAAAATGAAAAATATGAGCATGTACAATACTCAATACTTGGTTGGAGCTCCTTTTGCCTCAATTACTGCGTTAATGCGGCGTGGCATGGAGTCGATGAGTTTCTGGCACTGCTCAGGTGTTATGAGAGCCCAGGTTGCTCTGATAGTGGCCTTCAACTCTTCTGCGTTTTTGGGTCTGGCATTCTGCATCTTCCTTTTCTTAATACCCCACAGATTTTCTATGGGGCTAAGGTCAGGGGAGTTGGCGGGCCAATTTAGAACAGAAATACCATGGTCCATAAACCAGGCACGGGTAGATTTTGCGCTGTGTGCAGGCGCCAAGTCCTGTTGGAACTTGAAATCTCCATCTCCATAGAGCAGGTCAGCAGCAGGAAGCATGAAGTGCTCTAAAACTTGCTGGTAGACGGCTGCGTTGACCCTGGATCTCAGGAAACAGAGTGGACCGACACCAGCAGATGACATGGCACCCCAAACCATCACTGATGGTGGAAACTTTACACTAGACTTCAGGCAACGTGGATCCTGTGCCTCTCCTGTCTTCCTCCAGACTCTGGGACCTCGATTTCCAAAGGAAATGCAACATTTGCATGGTTGGGTGATGGTTTGGGGTGCCATGTCATCTGCTGGTGTCGGTCCACTCTGTTTCCTGAGATCCAGGGTCAACGCAGCCGTCTACCAGCAAGTTTTAGAGCACTTCATGCTTCCTGCTGCTGACCTGCTCTATGGAGATGGAGATTTCAAGTTCCAACAGGACTTGGCGCCTGCACAAAGCGCAAAATCTACCCGTGCCTGGTTTACGGACCATGGTATTTCTGTTCTAAATTGGCCCGCCAACTCCCCTGACCTTAGCCCCATAGAAAATCTGTGGGGTATTGTGAAAAGGAAGATGCAGAATGCCAGACCCAAAAACGCAGAAGAGTTGAAGGCCACTATCAGAGCAACCTGGGCTCTCATAACACCTGAGCAGTGCCAGAAACTCATCGACTCCATGCCACGCCGCATTAACGCAGTAATTGAGGCAAAAGGAGCTCCAACCAAGTATTGAGTATTGTACATGCTCATATTTTTCATTTTCATACTTTTCAGTTGGCCAACATTTCTAAAAATCCCTTTTTTGTATTAGCCTTAAGTAATATTCTAATTTTGTGACACACGGAATTTTGGATTTTCATTTGTTGCCACTTCAAATCATCAAAATTAAATGAAATAAACATTTGAATGCATCAGTCTGTGTGCAATGAATAAATATAATGTACAAGTTACACCTTTTGAATGCAATTACTGAAATAAATCAAGTTTTTCAAAATATTCTAATTTACTGTTTTTTACCTGTATATTCACTGTTACAAGCGGCCATAACTGCAATTTGGACCTCAATAAAAATAAGTTTCGAGAATGTTTTTTTTTTGCTGCAGCTGTTACATATACTGTAATGTTGTACATGGCAATTAGGATTTGTTATATATTGCAGTGACGTGCGGTCACTAGAGGCAGGTGAGGCCCCGCCTCACCTGCCATCCGCCATCATGGAAAGAAAAAAAAAGTAAAAAGAAAAAAAAAATTTAAATTGTTATATGTATCCAGTGATTATACTATAAAGTTATTTTCCATTTAACTTCACCAGTTTTAGATTATTTTTATTCAAAATCGCTGAATTTTCACATTTGCCGTTCAAATACTGAGAAGAGACGGTGCGGTGAACAGCAGCCAGTTGAGGCACGTCACTCAGTGCCTCAACATGGATTGCGCAATGACTCGGCTAACTGCTGGCCTGCTCTGCAGTGAGACCGTATTGCTGTATGAATTATATTATACATTTCCATAGTTTAGTTAGCTGAGGTATATAATGTACAGTGTATTTTGTCAACAACTGTATGTGTGTAAAGTATTTCTTGTGCTGAGCGATCATAAAACGGCTGCAAAAGACGCACTGGCTGAGGCTCGCCTCCTGCACCCCCGCCGTAGAATTGTTATATCAACTAAAGCCCACACTTAAACTTTCCACGTGCAAGATTGAATCTATTTAAAAAAAAATATGTCATAAGAAGCCAAAGTGCAAAAACAATAATGTTGGTGTTGGAGGAGTTGTGAATGACTGCAGGGCCACAACATTAGGTACACCTGCAGACTGCAGGTGTATCTAATTCACAACTCCTCCAACACGAACATTATTGTTTTTGCACTTTTTGGCTTCGTATTAAATAACTTTTGTAACCTATTTTCATGGGCTTTCCTCTTTGTGATGTTAAGTTCCTGTTATGCGCTGTTATACAGTATATGCCTTGAGCTCTTATTTTGAAGGCGCTAAGAGCGGAAGTGATGTCACGTTGCGGAGGTTTTTGAAAGAAGGTAAATAAAGTGGTCCTCGTGTAAACTGGAGCCTCCGTGTTTGTTATTTTGTAGTTTCATACAGTATAGGCCACATTTATAAACCCTCGGTTACACTTTTTTAAATAGATTCAATCTTGCACGTGGAAAGTTGAAGTGAGGGCTTTAGTTGCGGCGCATGGACTTCATTTATAAGTAAAGGTAAGACCATAATAACGTTTTTTTTTATTAAATGTGCTTTTTTGTGTGCTACAGTTTGTATGTGTAAAGTTAAAGTTAAGTTAAAGCACCAATGATTGTCACACACACACTAGGTGTAATGAAATTTGTCCTCTGCATTTGACCCATCCCCTTGTTCACCCCCTGGGAGGTGAGGGGAGCAGTGGGCAGCAGCGCCTGGGAATCATTTTTGGTGATTTAACCCCCAATTCCAAGCCTTGATGCTGAGTGCCAAGCAGGGAAGAATGCTGGTATGAGCTTTTAAACATAACCCGTTAACTGCTGCCAATCAAATGGTGAATAAGATACTCTTTAGGGTTCATATGTTTGTAAATCTGACTGTGATGAAGTCAGTGCCTCACCAGCCATCAACCTCACCGCACGTCACTGATATATTGTATATATTATATAAAAGTGTAATATAATATATCAGTATATGTTATACACTGTATATACATCCATCCATGCATTATTCTACCGCTTGTCCCTTTCGGGGTTGCTGGAGCCTATCTCAGCTGCATTCGTATAATATATAAATATTACATATATTTTATATTGCTACTATGGTGCATTGTTTGTCTACTTTATACGTTTTGCTTTCGCCCTCTTTCTGTGCCCTTGCGTGCATTAGCCTTTCCATCCTCATCCCTTCCATCCCTTTGTAACTGTTTGCCTGTATGTGTTTATTTGAAGGACAACGTGCAGTTACATTACGAAGATGGCTGCACCAGATTTAGCACCGTGCTAATTTCCACCTGTAGTGCTTTTATTTTAACATCCACAATAAAATTACACAGGATTGAAAATACGCAACAACTGAGCTACTGAGTGGAACAATTTCCCTTGTCCAAGTTTGATACCACTGCGATACAGGGTGCAGAGCAGTTCTGCAGAGCACAGTAATTCATATTTAACTAATTGCTCTACGATAATCAAAATGGAACATGAATATCTTCATAAACGTAAAAGGACCGATTCAGCGCTTGCAGTGAACTTCATTAGATTGGAGGATGTCGATCAGGTTTTAAACTCATAAAAGCTCCTAATGAGCAATGCTTACAGACGCTGGAGTAAGGCCGCCTTCCCAGAACAATATGACAGCCTTCGTGTGTAGGCGCGTCCATTAGTCGTCTGTATGGCAGCCATTAGCTCGGCTGTCAGTCTGAGCACAGCCCGCCTCGCTTACAAGGTCCTATGTCGGCCGTACAAGCATACATGGCACCAAAGGCCAGGCGGTCCTATGAGAAGGCAGGATAATATAGCTGCTGACACTGGGATCAATAGGCCCTGTCTGTGGAGGGACTGCTGTGGGCCAAGAGAGGCTGAATCTAGAGCCCTGTGCCAGGCCGGGTGGATTACAATAAGCAGACCAGGAAGGAGGTTCAGTTGAGGCTATAATGAGCAGCGTCTGTCCGGCATATCCTCTCCTATCCTTCAACGTGGGGGCTCTATCCTCTCTGTTTTCCTTCTTTCGCCACTCTTAAAACTGGCAAGCATAGGCGCCGATCTGCATTTCTGCCAGTGGGTGCTCGGACGGGCGGTAAATCGGACGCTATTTTTCATAGGCTATGTCTACACTAAGCCGGATGACCCCTTCAACGAATAATTGTTTAGCTTAAGCCCCGTTTCAGCCACACTAAACCAGTGTTTAAAGGGGAACATTATCACAATTTCAGAATGGTTAATCCATCCATCCATCCATCCATCTTCTTCCGCTTATCCGAGGTCGGGTCGCGGGGGCAGCAGCCTAAGCAGGGAAGCCCAGACTTCCCTCTCCCCAGCCACTTCGTCCAGCTCCTCCCGGGGGATCCCGAGGCGTTCCCAGGCCAGCCGGGAGACATAGTCTTCCCAACGTGTCCTGGGTCTTCCTCGTGGCCTCCTACCGGTCGGACGTGCCCTAAACACCTCCTTAGGGAGGCGCTCGGGTGGCATCCTGACCAGATGCCCGAACCACCTCATCTGGCTCCTCTCCATGTGGAGGAGCAGCGGCTTTACTTTAAGCTCCCCCCGGATGACAGAGCTTCTCACCCTATCTCTAAGGGAGAGCCCCGCCACCCGGCGGAGGAAACTCATTTCGGCCGCTTGTACCCGTGATCTTGTCCTTTCGGTCATAACCCAAAGCTCATGACCATAGGTGAGGATGGGAACGTAGATCGACCGGTAAATTGAGAGCTTTGCCTTCCGGCTCAGCTCCTTCTTCACCACAACGGATCGATACAGCGTCCGCATTACTGAAGACGCCGCACCGATCCGCCTGTCGATCTCACGATCCACTCTTCCCTCACTCGTGAACAAGACTCTGAGGTACTTGAACTCCTCCACTTGGGGCAAGATCTCCTCCCCAACCCGGAGATGGCACTCCACCCTTTTCCGGGCGAGAACCATGGACTCGGACTTGGAGGTGCTGATTCTCATCCCAGTCGCTTCACACTCAGCTGCGAACCGATCCAGTGAGAGCTGAAGATCCTGGCTAGATGAAGCCATCAGGACCACATCATCTGCAAAAAGCAGAGACCTAATCCTGCAACCACCAGACAGGATCCCCTCAACGCCTTGACTGCGCCTAGAAATTCTGTCCATAAAAGTTATGAACAGAATCGGTGACAAAGGGCAGCCTTGGCGGAGTCCAACCCTCACCGGAAACGTGTCCGACTTACTGCCGGCAATGCGAACCAAGCTCTGACACTGATCATACAGGGAGCGGACCGCCACAATCAGACAGTCCGAAACCCCATACTCTCTGAGCACTCCCCACAGGACTTCCCGAGGGACACGGTCGAATGCCTTCTCCAAGTCCACAAAGCACATGTAGACTGGTTGGGCAAACTCCCATGCACCCTCAAGGACCCTGCCGAGAGTATAGAGCTGGTCCACAGTTCCACGACCAGGACGAAAACCACACTGTTCCTCCTGAATCCGAGGTTGGACTATCCGGCGTAGCCTCCTCTCCAGTACACCTGAATAGACCTTACCGGGAAGGCTGAGGAGTGTGATCCCACGATAGTTAGAACACACCCGTTGGTTCCCCTTTCCCCAGAATGGTTAAAACCATTAAAAATCAGTTCCCAGTGGCTTATTATATTTTTCGAAGTTTTTTTCAAAATTGTACCCATCACGCAATATCCCTAAAAAAAGCTTCAAAGTGCCTGATTTTAACCACCCGTCCATTTTCCTGTGACGTCACATAGTGATGCCAACACAAACAAACATGGCGCATAGAACAGCAAGCTATAGCGACATTAGCTCGGATTCAGACTCGGATTTCAGCGGCTTAAGCGATTCAACAGATTACGCATGTATTGAAACGGATGGTTGTAGTGTGGAGGCAGGTAGCGAAAACGAAATTGAAAAAGAAACTGAAGCTATTGAGCCATATCGGTTTGAACCGTATGCAAGCGAAACCGACATGACAGCCAGCGACACGGGAGAAAGCGAGGACGAATTCGGCGATCGCCTTCTAACCAACGATTGGTATGTGTCCCACCGCGGTGAGGGAAGTCTTGTCTTGGTTTTTTCTGTCTTGTGATTTACATGTTTTATTTTGAAAAGCAACTCCTTTTGTTTCAGATCACGGGTCCTTCCTCTTGTGTCACCAGTCTGACGTCATTCCTGACCCTTGATTGTTTCCACCTGTTTCCCATTACCCTCATGTTCCATATAAGCCCATGCCTCCCCTTGTTCTGTGCCAGATTGTCTCGAGCTTTCGTGCCTGTCTTGCGTTCCATGTTCATGTCCATGCCTTGCCTTGTGCCACGTCTACGTCCTTGCTCCCAGAATATCCCACGCCGTAATTTTTAATTAACTTTTTTCCTCCCTCAGAGCGACTTTTGTTATTCTACCTTTTTCTACCGCAGTGGTGAGTTATAATTTTTCCTTAAAGATTTTTTCCTCAAAGTTTTTTGAGTGATTTTTTGTTTACATTGATTAGAGTAGTTAAGTTTTATAGTCTTTATTTTCTGCCTCCTGTTAGAGCGTTTTTTGTTAAAGTTTTTTTGATAACAGATACGGTGCTAATTATATTGTCCTTATTTTTGTATTTCCTCCTTTTTGGAGTGATTTTCGTTTTTTCCCTTTTGGAACATTTTGTCGATAGCTATTTTTGTATTTCATAGTATTTGAATTTACTCGGCTCCGGAGGCTTAAAGAGTTTTTCAAAATAAAAGCTTTATTTGGAATCACCTCTCTGCATCTGAGTCCCTTCCTTCGTCCAAGCCTGACAGTATGTGTTTGTTTGGCATTAAAGGAAACTAACAACTATGAACTAGGTTTACAGCATATGAAATACATTTGGCAACAACATGCACTTTGAGAGTGCAGACAAACCAATTTTCATCAATTAATAAATTCTGTAGACATACCCTCATTCGCTCTCTTTTCCTGAAAGCTGATCTGTCCAGTTTTGGAGTTGATGTCAGCAGGCCAGGGAAGCTAGGGTCGATATTCTTCTCTTGATCATCTTCGGGACGGTGTGAGCCAAGACATCCAGGGAGTTTAGCTCGCTCGTCTGCGGGAACAAACTGCCGCCATTGCTTGCCGTGCTAGCGAGGTCCTTTGTCCCTGAATTGCTCACACACTCCGGCAGATTCAATGGGGGTCTGGCGGCAGATTTCTTTGACTTTATGGTTGGAAATGCATCTGCTTTGAGTGTCGCAGGATATCCACACATTCTTGCCATCTCTGTCGTAGCATAGCTTTCGTCGGTAAAGTGTGCGGAACAAACGTCCAATTTCTTGCCACTTTGGCATCTTTGGGCCACTGGTGCAACTTGAATCCGTCCCTGTTGGTGTTGTTACACCCTCCGACAACACACCGACGAGGCATGATGTCTCCAAGGTACGGAAAACAGTCGAAAAAACGGAAACTAACAGAGCTGATTTGACTCGGTGTTTGAGAAAATGGTGGATTGCTTCCCGATGTGACGCCACGTCATTGCTCCGAGAGCGAATATTAGAAAGGCGTTTAATTCGCCAAAATTCACCCATTTAGAGTTCGGAAATCGGTTAAAAAAATATATGGTCTTTTTTCTGCAACATAAAGGTATATATTGACGCTTACATAGGTCTGGTGATAATGTTCCCCTTTAACTTAGTTTGTAAACGATCAATGAGTCCAAACAAAGTTCGGAGAGAAAGTGACGTCAGAAAGAACGCGCCACAGCCAGCTTCATAATAAAGCGGTTTCGTAATTCGGAGCTAACCACTAGAAATATGGAGGCGAGTCATCCAGGCATGCCCGTGTTTCTCCTTCTTCTACATGACGCTTGTGGAAATCACACATGAATACCTTAAAGGGGAACATTATCACCAGACCTATGTAAGCGTCAATATATACCTTGATGTTGCAGAAAAAAAACATATATTTTTTTAACCAATTTCCGAACTCTAAATGGGTGAATTTTGGCGAATTAAACGCCTTTCAGAATCAGAATCAGAATCAGCTTTATTGTCATTACGCAAGGTAACGAGATTGAGGCCATTCCATACAGTGCGATGTGTGCATGCTAGAAAAACAATGTGCAAATACATAAACATTTAAAAAATGTAGAAGTGCAATGAATATGGTGTGAAATGAATATATACATGAAAAAACAAAACAAAAACAGGGTGGTTGGTGGAATGGGTTATTGCACCGAAGAGAAGGCAGTTATGAGGGACAATGGGGCAGTCCGTTCAGGATGGTTATGGCCCTGGGGAAGAAGCTGTTCTTTAGCCTGTTTGTTTTGGTTTTAATGCACCTAAGCGCTTCCCAGAGGGCAGCAGGTGGAACAGGTCAGAGCCAGGGTGGGTGCTGTCCTTGATGATGGCACTGGCTCTGTTGAGGCAGCGGGAGGTGTAGATGTCCGTCAGAGAGGGGAGAGGGCGGCCGATGATCTTCTGAGCCATCTTGACCACTCTTTGCAGCCTCTCCCTGTCTGCTGCAGTGCAGCTGCCGTACCATACCGTAATACAGTAGGTCAGCAGGCTCTCGATGGACGAGCGGTAGAAGGTCAGCAGCAGGTCAGGCTTCAGGTTGTACTTCCCGAGAACTCTAAGGAAGTGTAGCCGCTGCTGAGCCTTCTTGATGATTGATGTGGTGTTGACTGTCCAGGAGAAGTCATTAGAGATGTGGACTCCAAGGTACCTGAAGGTGTGGACCCTCTCTACACGCTCGCCGTTGATGTAGAGGGGGGCAGGGTCGGTGCTTTCTATTATTCGCTCTCGGAGCGATGACGTCACAACGTGGCGTCACATCGGGAAGCAATCCGCCATTTTCTCAAACACCGAGTCAAATCAGCTCTGTTATTTTCCGTTTTTTCGACTGTTTTCCGTACCTTGGAGACATCATGCCTCGTCGGTGTGTTGTCGGAGGGTGTAACAACACCAACAGGGACGGATTCAGGTTGCACCAGTGGCCCAAAGATGCCAAAGTGGCAAGAAATTTGTTTGTTCCGCACACTTTACCGACGAAAGCTATGCTACGACAGAGATGGCAAGAATGTGTGGATATCCTGCGACACTCAAAGCAGATGCATTTCCAACCATAAAGTCAAAGAAATCTGCCGCCAGACCCCCATTGAATCTGCCGGAGTGTGTGAGCAATTCAGGGACAAAGAACCTCGGTAGCACGGCAAGCAATGGCGGCAGTTTGTTCCCGCAGACGAGCGAGCTATCGATCCTAGCTTCCCTGGCCTGCTGACATCAACTCCAAAACTGGACAGATCAGCTTTCAGGAAAAGAGCGCGGATGAGGGTATGTCTACAGAATATATTAATTGATGAAAACTGGGCTGTCTGCACTCTCAAAGTGCATGTTGTTGCCAAATGTATTTCATATGCTGTAAACCTAGTTCATAGTTGTTAGTTTCCTTTAATGCCAAACAAACACATACCAATCGTTGGTTAGAAGGCGATCGCCGAATTCGTCCTCGCTTTCTCCCGTGTCGCTGGCTGTCGTGTCGTTTTCGTGGGTTTCGCTTGCATACGGTTCAAACCGATATGGCTCAATAGCTTCCGTTTCTTCTTCAATTTGGTTTTCGCTACCTGCCTCCACACTACAACCATCCGTTTCAATACATGCGTAATCTGTTGAATCGCTTAAGCCGCTGAAATCTGAGTCTGAATCCGAGCTAATGTCGCTATAGCTTGCTGTTCTTTCCGCCATGTTTGTTTGTGTTGGCTTCACTATGTGACGTCACAGGAAAATGGACGGGTGGTTAAAATCAGGCACTTTGAAGCTTTTTTTAGGGATATTGCGTGATGGGTAAAATTTTGAAAAAAACTTCGAAAAATATAATAAGCCACTGGGAACTGATTTTTTAATGATTTTAACCATTCTGAAATTGTGATAATGTTCCCCTTTAAGAGAAAGCCATTGCAGCTATCTGGGATACAACACTCCTCAGACGGCAAGAGAACTTTCCAATGTTCTGGTCAGCTGTGATGCTACTTAGTAAAAAACTTTGTCCATTTGTCGAAGGAGAGACAACAAAAATGCAGGCTCCCGTGGATTTGTTAAAAAAGGTGGCGTGTGTTTTGTATTACCTGGCCGTCGAGGGAAGACTACGGAAAACGGCAAATGCTTTTGGACTGGCAAAGCAGACTGTATCAGTTATTGTCCGCCATGTATGTCACGGACTCAACGTCTAGGTCCAGAGTATATACGACTTACTTAGTCCTCTTGCACTTCAGGGCGCATAGAGCCGACCATAGCAACCAGGTCTCTCCATCTGGATCTGTTGTGGGCAAGGTGTTGAGCTTGTGCCATAGTCACATTGCAGGCCTTAAGGTCCTGGGCTAATACATCCAGCCAGCGAGTCCTGGGGGCGCCTCTAGGGCGTCTCCAGCCAGCTCGCTGCGGGTTGAAGTCCAGGATTTTGCGCGTGGGGTGTTCCCCCGGCAGGCGGATGACATGGCCAAACCAGCGCACTCGCCGCATTGCTGCGAGGCGAGAGGCTGGGAGCTGTTGGGTTAGCTCTCTTAGGGTCTTGTTGGTGACATGCTGGCTCCACGTGATGCCTTCTATCCTCCTGAGGGCTCTGGAATCAAAGCCATCTAGCCTGGCCGCCAGGATGTTATTCGGCCGCCATGTTTCCGAGCCGTACAGAAGGACAGAGATGACAGAGGAATTGTAGACCCTCAACTTGGTGTCCCGAGATATGTGCCGGTGTCGCCACAACGGTCTCCACAGGGACTGCATGACGGAGGCTGCAAGGGCGCGACGGCGGTCCACCTCTCGTTTGAGGTCGCCGGTGTTGGTGACTGTCGAGCCGAGGTATCTGACGGTAGGGACAAAGTGGACAGGGGTATCCTCAAATAAGAAGGGTGGTGGGTCTGGTCCATCGCCGATATGCATGAGTTCGGTTTTGGACCAGCTGATTTTCAGGCCGAGCTGTTTGGTCTCCTCATCAAACACGCCGAGGGCCTCCCTGAGCTGGTCAGCGGTCTCACTGGTCCTTTAGGGTGTAGTTTCCAAGTGACACCCCGGGGACTCGCACACAGAGCAGAGTATATGAAGTCACCAAAAAGGAATGGACAATGAAGGTGAAAGCAAAAGAATGAGGAATGTCCTGACCAGATATCTAGATCCCTAGATCGATTGATGTAAAATGTTCTTTATCACATTGTTTATGTGTCTAAGAAGATTTGATTAATTTAAGATGTCTCAGGTGTGATTCACTACAATAGTCACACTGGATTCCAGTTCATTGAAATAGCACAACACTGGATATTGTCCAGATAAGTTACATTTAAGAACTTGCACACAAAGCAACACTGGAGGCGACTATGACTTACGCATTTTCCACGCATGCGTACTTGGTCGCGTTGCGCTGGCTGATGGAGGGGGTCTTAAACGACCATTGTGTGTGTGTAGTAGAGATGCGCGGATAGGCAATTATTTCATCCGCAACCGCATCACAAAAGTCGTCAACCATCCGCACCCACCCGAACTAACAATTAATCAAAACCGCACCCGCCCGTTGATATATATCTAATATAGACGATGCAAGGCATTAGTGAGGTTATAAAGCTTTTGCCTGTTAAAGAAAGGAGACTGATCCAATTAAGCAGAGACATTCAATGCGTGCCACGCTGTCACGGCCCAGACGCACACCAGTGCGCAATCATCTGGGAGCCGCTCTGAGCGCACTTCCATGGCCACCGTCCTGCTGTCTATATCAACCAACACCTTTTCTGGGGTCTGATGAGCGTCGGCATTGGGCGCCTTAACCCGGCGTTCGGTTCATCCCGCAGCGCCAGTTCTGCTTACCAAACGTGGCCCACTCGGCTCACCAGGGTGAGCCCCACCCCTTTCGTGAGCGCACTGCGCGCGGAGTGACCCCTGTTACGCGCCCCCGGCAACGGGGGTGGCGGGCAGGTAAGCTGCGCGGGCGGAGCGTCGGGCCCTTCTCGCGGATCACCTCAGCTACGGCTCCCGGTGGGGCCCTCTCGGGGGAAGGGGGCCTCGGTCCCGGACCCCGGCGGGGCGTCCCTTCTCCGCTCCGTAAAAGTGTCCATCTCTTTTTTATTTCTTCTTCTGTTGTGGCATATGCTGCAGGTGCCTGCTCGTTTTTCGTATGTGGGTAACAACATTTAACTATGTATATATATTTACCAATTGGTTTAACTGCCACCCGCCTGAATCTATTTAAAATCTAATTTTTTTTTATTTCAACCGCCCGACCCGACCCGCGGATAAAATCTATTTTGTTTTTATTTCAAATGGGTTGTACTTGTATAGCGCTTTTCTACCTTCAAGGTACTCAAAGCGCTTTGACACTACTTCCACATTTACCCATTCACACACACATTCACACACTGATGATTCAACCGCCCGATCCGCGGATAATCCACGGACTCCGCGGTTGTGTCCGCAAACCGCGCATCTCTAGTGTGTAGACACGGATAAGGTTAGGTGGGATTTACCCTGGATAACCTTAGCCGGCCTAGTGTACGAGGTGGCCTGAGTATGCGCGGGTTTTGCTTGGTGGTGAGAAAGAATTTGCCATCAATCCCAGGCGGGTGCTCGGCATTGTCGGGAACGGCGCCTATGCATATCGTGGCTTAGACCGCCACTCGTACATCAGCCTGCATAATCCCAGACCGGTGTTGTTTCGCCAGAGTCAAAGCTCATAACCGCCTCTCCGGCTGGCGCCCAACAATCCCTCGCGTTCATTCCGGAGAACCCTCACTTGGATCCAGAACCAGGGAGCCGCCTGACAGCAGGTTCAAAGCTTCTCTTGGTTCTCATGGCAGACAAGCCTCTCTGAAGTTTCAGTCAGTGCAGCGTTTCTTCCACATGTAGAGGTATAGACTGGCAGGTGATGTTGATGGACAGCGAGCAGACGGGACTGTGACAGCATAGAAACACACGGAAGATGGAAGCGAGTGCAGTGGGAGAGGCGGTGAGGGGACGAGATGGGTAGAGACAAAGCCTAGTAAACATACGCTGGCAGATAAACAGATGATGATAGATGATGGACGGCCAGATATAGCGAGAGGAGGACGGTCAGAGGGGTCGCTTTGTTCTGTCCCGGTCTGTCTGAGAGGGTTCATGCACACTGCACAGCAGCACTTCAATAATGCACCAGACATGGAGTTAAAATGGATAAACATATAAAATATTCATCAAGCCGTCAGAGCACTGCCATAGTAAATACAGAACTAATCTACTGTATTTCTCATTTCAATGATGGACACTACAAAAAGGATTTGATGTAATTAGTGATCTGATGCAATAAGAATATTATACAGGTCTAGTATCTCCCAGCTGTGAAAACACCTTCTATCTTATCAAGGGACAATACCGTAGGCAATTCAACTCATACTTTAGAGTAGTTTAAATGAATCTAAGCCAGTCATTGCATTCCAAATCCAGCCCAGTTCGGAATTGGAATTCATATTTTCCCTCAGTGAACCTCAGCTCCCGAGTACGGGTGCACTCATGCACCCCCAGACCATGATACTAGCATATCCTTGCTTGACTGTAGGCAAGACACGATTATCTTGGTTAAAGTACCAATGATTGTCACACACACACTAAGTGTGGTGAAATTATTCTCTGCATTTGACCCATCACCCTTGAAGGAAGCATTGAGCAGCAGCGGTGACCCCGCCCGGGAATAATTTTTGGTGATTTAACCCCCAATTCCAACCCTTGATGCTGAGTGCCAAGCAGGGAGGTAATGGCTCCCATTTTTATAGTCTTTGGTATGACTCGGCCGGGGTTTGAACTCACAACCTACCCATCTCAGGGCGGACACTCTAACCACTAGGCCACTGAGTGGGGACTCACTTGTTTAGCCAGCTATTTAGGCCCAGTCCCAAGACACGCCCTCGCCCTACTTTTTAGCCCTATCCCTACATTTTGCGCATTCCCGTGATGGTAGCGGTGTCTCAATGACACTTTGCACGTAGGGGTGGTGGACATAACGAGGAGTAGGGGGTATGAATCGAGCCCTACCCGACTTGCTCAGGTAGGGCCAGAGAGAAATGTGCATTAATTAAATAATATATTACATGTTAGTTTGGAACGGTAGTTCATACTTGCCAACCTTGAGACCTCCGATTTCGGGAGGTGGGGGGAGGGGGTGGGGGTGGGCGTGGTCGGTGTGGGACGGGGGCGTGGCTAAAAGGGGAGGGGTATATTTACAGCTAGAATTCACCAAGTCAAGTATTTCATATATATATATATATATATATATGTATGTGTGGAGAAAAAATCACAAGACTATTTCATCTCTACAGGCCTGTTTCATGAGGGGGGGTTCCCTCAATCATCAGGAGATTTTAATGGGAGCATTCACATACCATGGATTATATAGGGCACAGAGTGGGTGGGTACAGGCTGGTGTAGGGGCGTGGTGATTGGCTCATGTGTTACCTAGGAGGTGTTTCCGTCTGTGACGGCATGCTGTTACAATTTCGCTGCGCTTGTTGAGGGATGACAGGTCTGGACGGTAAATAATAAACAGTTTCTCTTTCAAGCATAGGTTGCATCTTTTATTACCACTATTGTAAGGTGTGCTGGATGCAAGAATTTGCCATGTTATTGAATATTCAACATTATTGTCTTTGAGGTCCCAAATGTGTTTGCTGAGTTCTGTGGTATTCCGCAGGTTTTGGTTCCTGAAAGAAGCCTTGTGATTGTTCCATCTGGTTTTGAACTCTCCCTCGGTTAATCCTACATATGTGTCGGATGTGTTAATGTCCTTGCGTGTTACCTTAGATTGGTAGACAACTGATGTTTGTAAGCACCCCCCGTTGAGAGGGCAATCAGGTTTCTTTCGACAGTTGCAACCTTTGTTGGTTTTGGAGTCGCTCTGTCCGGGGCCGACGGCTCATTTGCAATTGTTTTGTTGTGGTTTGAGATGATTTGTCGTATATTGTTCATACAGCTGTAGCTCAATTTAATGTTGTTCTTGTTGAATACTTTTCTTAGGGTGTTGTCTTTGGGAAAGGGTTTGTCAATCAGATTGAGGAATTTGTGTCCAATGTTAGTTGAGACGTTTTTGCTGTATGGGGGGTTGTACCAGATGATGTCGTTTCGTTTTCTGTTCAGGCCTGAAACAGGCCTGTGGAGATGAAATAGTCTTGTGATTTTTTTTTCCCACACATACATATATTGCGCTCTACTACGGTCTCGAGCACTATTTTTTGGATAACCTTATTAAGACATATATATATATATATATATGTATATATAAGAAATACTTGACGTTCAGCGAATTCTAGATTATATATATATTTATTTTATTATATATATATATATATATATATATATAAAATAAATACTTGAATTTCAGTGTTCATTTATTTACACATATACACACACATAACACTCATCTACTCATTGTTGAGTTAAGGGTTGAATTGTCCATCCTTGTTCTATTCTCTGTCACTATTTTTCGAACCATGCTGAACGCCCTCTCTGATGATGCATTGCTGTGTGGCACGCACAAAAGTGCTTTCATCAAATGCACTAGATGGCAGTATTGTCCTGTTTAAGAGTGTCACAACATTGCTGTTTACGGCAGACGAACTGCTTTACGGTAGACAAAAAAGTGACTGCTGTTGTTGTGTGTTGTTGCCGCGCTGGGAGGGCGTTAATGAAACTGCCTAACAATAAACCCACATAAGAAACCAATCCATCATTCTACAGTTCTAACGTCATTGGGCAGGTACGCTTTTTTATATTGTGGAGGACCTGGAGTCCGTCTGAATTTCGGGAGATTTTCGGGAGAAAATTTGTCCCGGGAGGTTTTCGGGAGAGGCGCTGAATTTCGGGAGTCTCCCGGAAAATCCGGGAGGGTTGGCAAGTATGCGGTAGTTTGTAATGTTAGCCATCTAGCCAAGTTAGGTTAAAATACTAAATAACAATAATTAAATAGTAACATTTTAAAGCTTGCGAATGTGAAAACATTAACGTTACATACCTTCAACAACAGTCGTAGATGGCGGCTTTTTCTCCGAGTAGTTCTTCGTTTATTCATCAACCAAAGCCATACTTGCCAACTTTGAGACTTCCGATTTCGGGAGGTGGGGGTGGGGGGTGGGGGGTCGGGGGCGTGGTTGGGGGCGTGGCTAAGAGAGGAGGAGTATATTTACAGCTAAAATTCACCAAGTCAAGTATTTCATATATATATATATATATATATATATATATATATATATATATATATATATATATATATATATATATATACCGTATTTTCCGCACTATAAACCGCACCTAAAAACCACAAATTTTCACAAAAGCTGACAGTGCGGCTTATAACCCGGTGCGCCTTATATATGGAGTAATATAAATATTTATTTTCATAAAGTTTCGGTCTCGCAACTACGGTAAACAGCCGCCATCTTTTTTCCCCGTAGAAGAGGAAGCGCTTCTTCTTCTATGGTAAGCAACCGCCAAGGTAAGCACCCGCCCCCATAGAAGAGGAAGCGCTTCTTCTTCTACTGTAAGCAACCACCCGCCCCCATAGAAGGAGAAGCCCCCGGATATTGCGTTTCATTTCATTTGTGTGTTTACATCTGTAAAGACCACAAAATGGCTCCTACTAAGCGACACGCGTATAACGCAGAATTTAAACTTAAGGCAATATTTAACCAAAGAACTCCAACCGCTCGATATTGGTGTCAACAGGGCATTTAAAGCACGACTGCGAACGGCGTGGGAACAATGGATGACCGAAGGCGAACACACCTTCACTAAGACAGGGAGACAGCGCCGGACGACATACGCCAACATCTGCCAGTGGATCGTAAATGCCTGGGCGGATATTTCGGTCACAACTGTGGTCCGAGCTTTCCGGAAGGCAGGATTCACAGAACTGCGACGAGACGGAGCCGGCCATTTTGGATCCCGTATTCGCCCAACTTTTTAATTCGGACACCGAAGGAGAAGAATTTGAGGGATTTATGAATGAAGAATAACTTCAGAAAGTGAGCGTTATGTTTATTTTGTGTGTTGTGACATTAACGTTCGAGCAACATTAAGTTATTGATGCTTATTGATTGCACATTTGCACATTACCGTACATTTTGGGAGTGAACAGAGTTGTTAGAACGCTGGTTTTTAATATATTATTAAAGTTTGACTGACCTATCTGACTGTTTTTTTGACATTCCCTTTAGCGCAGTTAGATGCGGCTTATAACACGGGGCGGCTTATAGGTGGACAAAGTTTTGAAATATGCCGTTCATTGAAGGCGCGGCTTATAACCCAGGGCGGCTTATGGTGCGGAAAATACGGTATATATATATACCGTATATATATATATATATATATATATGTATATATATATATATCAAGAGGGACAGAGACAGCGCACAGTGCATGTGGATCACATGTTACCATGGCGAGAAAACATGGAGAGACTGCCAGTTATCTAGTCTCCACCAGTTTCAGAAAATGTGCCATCAGTACAACTGGACAGTGCTGTTTCAGTTCCATCATCAGGACAATCAGTGAGTCAGACACAAACTAGTCTCATCATTGAACCAGATTCAAGGGCTGCTGAGTTGCCATCATCAGAACCCAGATCACCCACAACAAAAACCCCACCAGTGATCCGCAGGTACCCAGAAAGGTTTCGAGTACCACCAAAAAAACTGAATCTCTGAAGACAGTATAAAAATCTGTGTTAAAGATGTACAAATACTGTTTGTATAATAAGCATGTTATTGTTTACAAATGAGGGTTAAGAGTTCAGTACTAAAAAAGAAAAAGAATGTGTCTTAAGTACAGTTTTTTAATTGAGCTGCTGCATTTTTTGGTTGGGTTGTTTATTTCTTTTGAGTAACTTCTACAATTCTAAAAGGGGAGGAATGTAATGGAGTGACCTATGTTTGTCTGTTGCCATCTCCTGGTGAATGTTGGCTATAGCGTACTGGGGTTACTTTTTGGTTGGCCAACGATTTACGTGGCGTTGCGCACCTGACGTCAAGTGTGTGAGTCTGTTCTGAAGTCTACAGTAAGGAGACGTACTTCATCACCTCGCCTGGTTATTGCCTCCAACTCAATATATTACAACAACATTGCTCCATGCGGACCTGGAGGGTCCGCATGGAGCTGGAGGGGGCGTGGCCTCCAGGTGACGACATTGACATAACATCCGTTTATCTCCCATGTAACTATGCTTTTAATTTTTACTAGCTTGCTCAAAGAGGGGCGTATTTTAGAAGTGTTGTACTAGTGATAAAGATCTTTTTAGAAGATCTGAAGGGGGAATTGTCGGAGGCAGATATTTACATATATCTGAATTTAAGTTGTACTTCTTCCATTTCTTCTCTTGATGCTCTGTCAGGAAGTATACTGTGTGTTGCCCTTGAGTTCTTTGGAATGTGTTTTGACTAGCATTTTGTTTTGGCTAGGGAGGGGGAAGGAAAGAGAGGTTTTTGGCGTTGGGAAGACAGACCATTTTGGGTATGCGCGATAGAAGGTTCTAGGGTTAGACTGGTCTCAATCAAAATGTATATTGGCAAAGCTTTGAGAATATACAACAAAATACCTATTCTGTCTCTGGTGGTTTTTCAACTCAGCTTTAAGTGTCGGAAAGAACTTGGGAGCGAATTGTGACTTGAATTCCCTGGTCCAAAACGCAACAATAGTCCGACAGTTTTCTTCAGATAGAAACGGAAGTACCCAAATTGTTTTCGACCCGAGAGTCAGGATAATATCCGTGGCAATAGTCGATGTACTCACATTGATTTACGACACCTTGTAAAGTCAGCATTTGTGGCGGCTGATAAATAAGCAAAGTCACGTGACTAAAAGTGGGAGCTGTTAATGGCGAGACACGGCGCTCCGGCAATGTCACAAACAATCGCTGGCTACAAAAGGAGATCTCAATCAAAGTATTTTGTCCTGGCTAAGAAGAAAAAAACAAAAAAACCACACAAAGCTCCTGTGCTTTGTCATCGACCTTGACAGGATGCAAAGACATGAATAAAGATACAAATGTGCGAACACACACACACACACACACACACACACACACACACAAAGGATCCATTACGTACTGTAACTCATGCAAAAAAATAGTTGAAAGCTCAGCTGCTTTTACAGATCCATCTCTGCTCATAAGTGACCCATCACTCTTCGTCTGGAAATGTCACAGCCCTGCTTTAAGTGGACATCACATGCACGTAGTGTGTGTACTGTAAGTGCATACTGTAAGTGCATATCCACATATATTATTCATAGAAGGATGCACAGTCTATATGTTCTCAGTGCAAACACAACTGCAGAAAAACATTGCATTATATTTTTCAGGAGGGGCAAACTTTTTCAGACTACAATTGATTTGCTTCAGGCAAGGGTTGTAGGGTATACCGGTACTAGTGTTAAGGTTTGCAGAGGAGGTGACGGCAACAGACACTAGATGGCAGTAATGTTCAATGATTTATTATATATAGTAATATATATAATAATAAACACTAAATATATGAACTAAGGAAATGGAGTGTGGCAAAATCCAAGAGTGTGTATGGTGTACGACTATGTGTAGTATTTAACTGAGGTGTGCGTTACCAAGTGTTGAACGAGAGATGAGGAAGTCCAGGGGAAGAGGGGAATCCGTGTCCAAGCGGGAGGTCGAGATCCAAGGAGCAGTCCGAGAAGCAGGGGAACGACGACGAGAAATGACGAGACACACAGCAACGTCAAAACACGGGAACGGAGGTCTGCAGTAGGATGACACGACAATGAAACACGGAAGGGAAAACAGACAGAGAGAACAGTATTGCATCAAGCAGGATGATAGCTTACTATACGCCAACAGATGATTATATTCCGGCGCCGGCATGCCAAGATGTCCAGGCTTATGAAGGCAGCTCCTTCATTCCAGGCAGGTGTGATGATTGCTGGCAAGTGATTGCAGCTGGCGGCAGCTGCAGGGCGGAGACGGGCGCGGCGCGTCCCTAGATCTGCGCCACAGTCGTGGGCGTGTCCCGCGGTGCTTGCAGCGCGCAAGGATGTGGACGCATTCCAATGCGCCCTGGCCGTGACAACTAGTATAGTATCGCTGGTACTAATGAATGAAAAACGGTACTATACTCCAGTGACGTGCAGTCACTAGAGGCATGTGAGGCGGGGCCTCACCTGCCATCATGGAAAGAAAAAAAATAAATAAATAAATAATTAAATTGTTAAATGTATCCAGTGATTATACTATAAAGTTATTTTCCATTTAACTTCACCAGTTTTAGATTATTTTTATTCAAAATCGCTGAATTTTCACATTTGCCGTTCAAATACTGAGAAGAGACGGTGCGGTGAACAGCAGCCAGTTGAGGCACGTCACTCAGTGCCTCAACATGGATTGCGCAATGACTCGGCTAACTGCTGGCCTGCTGTGCAGTGAGACTGTATTGCTGTATGAATTATATTATATATTTCTGTTATGATCCGCTGCCCGGATCATATTTATACAATATTTATATATTACGTTTTCAAGATACTTGTGTTTTTGGTTAGTTTTGGACTCCTTGAGTACCTGTTTTGTACACCTGAGTTTGTTGCCATGGCTGCTTATTATTTTCACCTGCCGCGTTTGTTCCCGACACGCACCTGTTTGTCATCACTGACATTATTATTTAAGTCTGTCCTCCCTGTCATTCGTTCTGGCTTCGTAGTTTGTTTTCGTGCAACAGTTGACGACGTTTGTTCCGGCTCTGTACCTGTTAGCTTCCACGCTAAACTCCTTTTTTACCTTCTAGCTCCCATGCTAGCTCTTTTAGTTTTTGCCTTATGTGCTATGAGCACCCTTTTCTTTCTTTTTTTCCAGTATAAGTTATTATTAAAGAAATACTTTCTTACCTGCACGCTGTGTCTGACGCCCGTCTGCATTCCTGAGAGAACGAACCCCGCATGACAATGCGCCCCGGTCGTCACACATTTCCATAGTTTAGTTAGCTGAGGTATATAATGTACAGTGTATTTTGTCAACAACTGTATGTGTGTAAAGTATTTCTTGTGCTGAGCGATCATAAAACGGCTGCAAAAGACGCACTGTGTGAGGCTCGCCTCCTGCACCCCCGCCGTAGAATTGTTATATCAACTAAAGCCCACAATTAAACTTTCCACGTGCAAGATTGAATCTATTTTAAAAAATGATTTCATAAGAAGCCAAAAAGTGCAAAAACAATAATGTTGGTGTTGGAGGAGTTGTGAATGACTGCAGGGACACAACATTAGGTACACCTGCAGACTGCAGGTGTACCTAATTCACAACTCCTCCAACACGAACATTATTGTTTTTGCACTTTTTGGCTTCTTATTAAATAACTTCTGTAACCTATTTTCATGGGCTTTCCTCTTTGTGATGTTAAGCTCCTGTTATGCGCTGTTATACAGTATATGCCTTGAGCTCTTATTTTGAAGGCGCTAAGAGCGGAAGCGATGTCACGTTGCGGAGGTTTTTGAAAGAAGGTAAATAAAGTGGTCCTCGTGTAAACTGGAGCCTCCGTGTTTGTTGTTTTGTAGTTTCATACAGTATAGGCCACATTTATAAACCCTCGGTTACACTTTTTTAAATAGATTCAATCTTGCACGTGGAAAGTTGAAGTGAGGGCTTTAGTTGCGGCGCATGGACTTCATTTATAAGTAAAGGTAAGACCATAATAACGTTTTTTTTATTAAATGTGCTTTTTTGTGTGCTACAGTTTGTATGTGTAAAGTTAAAGTTAAGTTAAAGTAGCAATGATTGTCACACACACACTAGGTGTAATGAAATTTGTCCTCTGCAATTGACCCATCCCCTTGATCACCCCCTGGGAGGTGAGGGGAGCAGTGGGCAGCAGCGGTGGCCGCGCCCGGGAATAATTGTTGGTGATTTAACCCCCAATTCCAAGCCTTGATGCTGAGTGCCAAGCAGGGAAGAATGCTGGTATGAGCTTTTAAACATAACCCGTTAACTGCTGCCAATCAAATGGTGAATAAGATACTCTTTAGGGTTCATATGTTTGTAAATCTGACTGTGATGAAGTCAGTGCCTCACCAGCCATCAACCTCACCGCACGTCACTGCTATACTCTGTTTGAAAAGTACCGGTTCCCCGTTCATTTATTTATTTATTTTTAACGGGCATGACGGCGCATCGTCAGGTCATGACATTGCTGGCTTTAGGAGCAGAGGAGCATGTTCGGCAGCGCGCACACACACAGAGTACTTACAAGCAGACACAGTGTGGAGACAGAAAAGGGAGAATGGACGCGTTTTGGTGTAAAAAGTCAAGATAAAGGTGAAGTTATAACACTGAAACACCCTCAGGAAGAGGAGCTTTAAGACATGGCTAGTGTTGCGTTTGGACCAGTTGTTCCTCCCAGGGAATTCAAGTTTCTGGTCGCTCCCAAGCTCTTTTATGACACTGAAAGCTGAGTAGAAGAACCACCAGAGACAGAATAGGTATTTTGTAATTTTATCTCCAAAGCTCTGGAAATATAATGAGACCAGTCCAGCATGGAACATTCAATCGCGCAGCTAAGATGGTCTGATCTAAAATATAGAAACCTTCTCTTCTATAAAGTCTCTCTCCCTCCCACCCTCGTTGTCTTGTCTTTCCAGCCCAAACACATGCCCATTGTCCTCCGCAGCTGGACACAAGAACAGATAAGGAAAAGGAATATCTCTCCTCCTTACATTCCAAAGTCAAGGTTAGCATACAGTATTTGCAGACAACCAAAAGACCACAATTGGAAGAAAAACACTAGCTGTTTTGTAATATGATTATGAAAATAAAGAAGTAACACTTAGATACGGATATATGTGAATATCTGCCTCCGACACCAGCTATCTAGCGGCTAGCTGCAGTCTGCAGTGTTTTAGCTACTTCTAAATCACGAATCCTTGTCTCCATGGCGACAAATAAAGTAAGTTTCTTGCAAGTAGCATTATCAGAATCAGAATCAGAATCAGCTTTATTGTCATTACGCAAGGTAACGAGATTGAGGCCATTCCATACAGTGCGATGTGTGCATGCTAGAAAAACAATGTGCAAATATATAAAAATATAAAAAATGTAGAAGTGCAATGAATATGGTGTGAAATGAATATATACATGAAAAAAAACCAAAACAAAAACAGGGTGGTTGGTGGAATGGGTTATTGCACCGAAGAGAAGGCAGTTATGAGGGACAATGGGGCAGTCCGTTCAGGATGGTTATGGCCCTGGGGAAGAAGCTGTTCTTTAGCCTGTTTGTTTTGGTTTTATCACTGCAGGACGAGGAATAGCTAAACATGCTTCACTACACACCGTAGCTCACCGGCGTCACAATGTAAACAAACGCCATGGGTGGATCTACACCTGACATCCACTGTAATGATACCAAGTACAAGAGCGTATCTGGTCGATACTGCTATGATTACATCAATATTTTTTTTCGTCACAAAATATTTTTTCTTTTTTTTTTTTTCAATTCATATTACATTCATAAATTCAGTAAATATGTCCCTGGACACATGAGGACTTTGAATATGTATTTTTATTTCTGGCGATGAAATGGGGAAATGCTCGCCATTTCCACTCGAAAAAGCCGACGACGAGGGGTACCACTGGCTTATACGGCGTCGAATTTGTGCTACAAATTGTGAGTTCAAATATCAAATGTTTTCACTTTTAATATGTTTTTTGCAAATTTAATTTTGATAGTACCCCATAAGCCCTGCGATGAGGTGGCGACTTGTCCAGGGTGTACCCCGCCTTCCGCCCGATTGTAGCTGAGATAGGCTCCAGCGCCCCCCGCGACCCCAAAAGGGAATAAGCGGTAGAAAATGGATGGATGGATAGTACCACATAAGATATGTTTTAATTGCTGATGCGTTTTAATAGATTTTTAAATGCGACAGAAAATAACTTGTTTTGTACACTGTTGATTTGATTGATTGATTGATTGATTGAAACTTTTATTGCACAGTACAGTACATATTCCGTACAATTGACCACTAAATGGTAACACCCCAATAAGTTTTTCATCTTGTTTAAGTTGGGGTCCACGTAAATCAATTCATGGTACAAACCCCGTTTCCATATGAGTTGGGAAATTGTGTTAGATGTAAATATAAACGGAATACAATGATTTGCAAATCCTTTTCAACCCATATTCAGTTGAATATGCTACAAAGACAACATATTTGATGTTCAAACTTATAAACTTTATTTTTTTTTTGCAAGTAATAATTAACTTAGAATTTCATGGCTGCAACACGTGCCAAAGTAGTTGGGAAAGGGCATGTTCACCACTGTGTTACATGGCCTTTCCTTTTAACAACACTCAGTAAACGTTTGGGAACTGAGGAGACACATTTTTTAATCATCTCAGGTGTGTCAAGACTTGATCTTGGGAGTTTGCTTTTCCGGGATGCAACGGAAAGTTGGCACGGGCGAGACGGGAATGAAGGTACATGATTTATTGAAACACTATAATTACAAAGAAAGGATCAAACAAAAGCGCGCACAGTGGCGGAAACTATGAACAATTAAACAAAACATAAACTGTGGCTTGATAAACAAAAACTTACTTGGCATGGAACCGGCATGAAAAAAGAGCAGCCAGGATCATAAGGGTGTGCAGAAGCATATATGGGGTGAGGTCGTCAGGCCGAACAACAGAAAATGAATGAACTTAAATACTATGGACATGATTAGTGAAAGCAGGTGCGTGACTCAAAACGTGAAACAGGTGCGTGACGTGACAGGTGAAAACTAATGGTTGCTATGGTGACCAGACAAGGGAGTGAAAAGACAGAAACTAAACAAAACATGACTTAAAACAAAACATGATAATACAGACATGACAAGGTGGAACTTGTTCCCATTCTTGCTTGATGTACAGCTTAAGTTGTTCAACAGTGCTATTTTAGGCTTCATAATGCACCACACATTTTCAACGGGAGACAGGTCTGGACTACATGCAGACCAGTCTAGTACCTGCACTCTTTTACTATGAAGCCACGTTGATGTAACACGTGGCTTGGCATTATCTTGCTGAAATAAGCAGGGGCGTCCATGGTAACGTTGCTTGGATGGCAACATATGTTGCTCCAAAACCTGTATGTACCTTTCAGCATTAATGGTGCCTTCACAGATGTGTAAGTTACCCATGTCTTGGGCACTAATACACCCCCATACCATCACACATGCTGCCTTTTACACTTTGCGCCTATAACAATCAGGATGGTTCTTTTCCTCTTTGACGTCCAAAGTTTCCAAAAACAATTTGAAATGTGGACTCGTCAGACCACAGAACACTTTTCCACTTTGTATCAGTCCATCTTAGATGAGCTCAGGCCCAGCGAAGCCGACGGCATTTCTGGGTGTTGTTGATAAACGGTTTTCCGCCTTGCATAGGAGAGTTTTAACTTCCACTTACAGATGCAGAGACCAACTGTAGTTACTGACAGTGGGTTTCTGAAGTGTTCCTGAGCCCATGTGGTGATATCCTTTACACACTGATGTCGCTTGTTGATGCAGTACAGCCTGAGGGATGGAAGGTCACGGGCTTAGCTGCTTACGTGCAGTGATTTCTCCAGATTTGATGATATTACGGAGCGTAGATGGTGAAATCCCTAAATTCCTTGCAATAGCTGCTTGAGAAAGGTTTTTCTTAAACTGTTCAACAATTTGCTCGCGCATTTGTTGACAAAGTGGTGACCCTCGCCCCGTCCTTGTTTGTGAATGACTGAGCATTTCATGGAATCTACTTTTACACCCAATCATGGCACCCACCTGTTCCCAATTAGCCTGCACACCTGTGGGATGTTCCAAATAAGTGTTTGATGAGCATTCCTCAACTTAATCAGTATTTATTGCCACCTTTCCCAACTTCTTTGTCACGTGTTGCTGGCATCAAATTCTAAAGTTAATGATTATTTGCAACAACAAAAAAATGTTTATGAGTTTGAACATCAAATATGTTGTCTTTGTAGCATATTCAACTGAATATGGGTTGAAAAGGATTTGCAAATCATTGTATTCCGTTTATATTTACATTTAACACAATTTCCCAACTCATATGGAAACGGGGGTTTGTACATGAATGTGATTCAATAGTGCGTAAATATGTTTCCGTATAGTATTTCTCCTCTAACTATCGTGGGATCACACTCCTCAGCCTTCCCGGTAAGGTCTATTCGGGTGTACTGGAGAGGAGGCTACGCCGGATAGTCCAACCTCGGATTCAGGAGGAAAAGTGTGGTTTTCGTCCTAGTCGTGGAACTGTGGACCAGCTCTATACTCTCGGCAGGGTCCTTGAGGGTGCATGGGAGTTTGCCCAACCAGTCTACATGTGTTTTGTAGACTTGGAGAAGGCATTCGACCGTGTCCCTTGGGAAGTCCTGTGGGGAGTGCTCAGAGAGTATGGGGTATTGGACTGTCTGATTGTGGCAGTCCGCTCCCTGTATGATCAGTGCCAGAGCCTGGTCCGCAATGCCGGTAGTAAGTCGGACACGTTTCCAGTGAGGGTTGGACTCCGCCAAGGCTGCCCTTTGTCACCCATTCTGTTCATAACTTTTATGGACAGAATTTCTAGGCGCAGTCAAGGCGTTGAGGGGATCTGGTTTGGTGGCTGCAGGATTAGGTCTCTGCTTTTTGCAGATGATGTGGTCCTGATGGCTTCATCTGGACAGGATCTTCAGCTCACACTGGATCGGTTCGCAGCTGAGTGTGAAGCGACTGGGATGAGAATCAGCACCTCCAAGTCCGAGTCCATGGTTCTCGCCCGGAAAAGGGTGGAGTGCCATCTCCGGGTTGGGGAGGAGATCTTGCCCCAAGTGGAGGAGTTCAAGTACCTCGGAGTCTTGTTCACGAGTGAGGGAAGAGTGGATCGTGAGATCGACAGGCGGATCGGTGCGGCGTCTTCAGTAATGCGGACGCTGTATCGATCCGTTGTGGTGAAGAAGGAGCTGAGCCGGAAGGCAAAGCTCTCAATTTACCGGTCGATCTACGTTCCCATCCTCACCTATGGTCATGAGCTTTGGGTTATGACCGAAAGGACAAGATCACGGGTACAAGCGGCCGAAATGAGTTTCCTCCGCCGGGTGGCGGGGCTCTCCCTTAGAGATGGGGTGAGAAGCTCTCCCATCCGGGAGGAGCTCAAAGTAAAGCCGCTGCTCCTCCACATCGAGAGGAGCCAGATGAGGTGGTTCAGGCATCTGGTCAGGATGCCACCCGAACGCCTCCCTAGGGAGGTGTTTAGGGCACGTCCGACCGGTAGGAGGCCGCGGGGAAGACCCAGGACACGTTGGGAAGACTATGTCTCTCGGCTGGCCTGGGAACGCCTCGGGGTCCCACAGGAAGAGCTGGACGAAGTGGCTGGGGAGAGGGAAGTCTGGGCTTCCCTGCTTAGGCTGCTGCCCCCGCGACCCGACCTCGGATAAGCGGAAGAAGATGGATGGATGGATAGTATTTCTCCAGCAATGGTCATGTGGTGACATCAATGATGGTCATCATTGAAGTCGGACATCACTGAAGGCCTAGGTGGGAAACGCACGGCCCGCCGTTGCATTTGAACGGGACAAATACGTCTCTCTCCCATATTTGCGTGGGCACATCACCCCAGGTTCTAACGCCGAGATGCCTGAAGAATGTTGGTCCTCTCATCTTTGTAGCAAGAAATATGAAATGATATCTTTACCTATCCAGAGGACTACAATGGCTGCAAAGTCGTCGCATCCAAGTTTGAGTCCGTCATGATAGATTTGTAAGAGATTGTGTTAAACAATGCAGCACAATCTTCCCATATGTCTCTCCACAGGAGAGTTAACGCTGCTAGACAATCCACTGAGAAGGGAGCGTGACAACAGATAAATATTTACATTGGCCAACAATCTCGCTGGATAAACATTCTACAACATGTAGGGGGAATGCCTTTTCCCACTGTGCAAACAAGGTTGTGTGGCTGCACTTCATTTGACGTTAGTGCAGTAAGAAGGTAAACAAAGGAGTAGTCTGAAGGTTTGTGTTCTACAAACCATGGAATGTTATGGAATCACCAGACTTGGAGGACATTATTTCTGTTGTTTATAAATTAACATAATAGCCATGACGCACACCTACAGGTAAAAGCCAGTAAATTAGAATATTTTGAGAAACTTGATTTATTTCAGTAATTGCATTCAAAAGGTGTAACTTGTACATTATATTTATTCATTGCACACAGACTGATGCATTCAAATGTTTATTTCATTTAATTTTGATGATTTGAAGTGGCAACAAATGATAATCCAAAATTCCGTGTGTCACAAAATTAGAATATTACTTAAGGCTAATACAAAAAAGGGATTTTTAGAAATGTTGGCCAACTGAAAAGTATGAAAATGAAAAATATGAGCATGTACAATACTCAATACTTGGTTGGAGCTCCTTTTGCCTCAATTACTGCGTTAATGCGGCGTGGCATGGAGTCGATGAGTTTCTGGCACTGCTCAGGTGTTATGAGAGCCCAGGTTGCTCTGATAGTGGCCTTCAACTCTTCTGCGTTTTTGGGTCTGGCATTCTGCATCTTCCTTTTCACAATACCCCACAGATTTTCTATGGTGCTAAGGTCAGGGGAATTGGCGGGTCAATTTAGAACAGAAATACCATGGTCTGTAAACCAGGCACGGGTAGATTCTGCGCTGTGTGCAGGCGCCAAGTCCTGTTGGAACTTGAAATCTCCATCTCCATAGAGCAGGTCAGCAGCAGGAAGCATGAAGTGCTCTAAAACTTGCTGGTAGACGGCTGCGTTGACCCTGGATCTCAGGAAACAGAGTGGACCGACACCAGCAGATGACATGGCACCCCAAACCATCACCCAACCATGCAAATTTTGCATTTCCTTTGGAAATCGAGGTCCCAGAGTCTGGAGGAAGACAGGAGAGGCACAAGATCCACGTTGCCTGAAGTCTAGTGTAAAGTTTCCACCATCAGTGATGGTTTGGGGTGCCATGTCATCTGCTGGTGTCGGTCCACTCTGTTTCCTGAGATCCAGGGTCAACGCAGCCGTCTACCAGCAAGTTTTAGAGCACTTCATGCTTCCTGCTGCTGACCTGCTCTATGGAGATGGAGATTTCAAGTTCCAACAGGACTTGGCGCCTGCACACAGCGCAAAATCTACCCGTGCCTGGTTTACGGACCATGGTATTTCTGTTCTAAATTGGCCCGCCAACTCCCCTGACCTTAGCCCCATAGAAAATCTGTGGGGTATTGTGAAAAGGAAGATGCAGAATCCCAGACCCAAAAACGCAGAAGAGTTGAAGGCCACTATCAGAGCAACCTGGGCTCTCATAACACCTGAGCAGTGCCAGAAACTCATCGACTCCATGCCACGCCGCATTAACGCAGTAATTGAGGCAAAAGGAGCTCCAACCAAGTATTGAGTATTGTACATGCTCATATTTTTCATTTTCATACTTTTCAGTTGGCCAACATTTCTAAAAATCCCTTTTTTGTATTAGCCTTAAGTAATATTCTAATTTTGTGACACACGGAATTTGGGATTTTCATTTGTTGCCACTTCAAATCATCATAATTAAATGAAATAAACATTTGAATGCATCAGTCTGTGTGCAATGAATAAATATAATGTACAAGTTACACCTTTTGAATGCAATTACTGAAATAAATCAAGTTTTTCAAAATATTCTAATTTACTGGCTTTTACCTGTATATTGACGCTTACATAGGTCTGGTGATAATGTTCCCCTTTAAAATTTGATTTGGTAAACTATGCTCTTCGGTAATGTAAAAAAATCATTTATCAATTCATCAAAAATATAAACAAGTACTTAATTAACTAATATGTGCAAGACTAAAAAATAATAGTGCAGTTGTGAGTAAAGCAAAGCAACAAGACGATGGTGTGAACATGAGTTATTTAGTACATTCACAGTGACAGACTAGTTCCAGAGTTATTTATCAGATTCATAGCTTGTTCTTATGACGGGTTGTTTTGGCATACAGTCATTTGTAACGCCTGCTGGAGGGGAGGAGTTTTTTCCAGTTTGTGACCAGGGTGCGAGGAATCTCCAGTGATGCTACCTGCCCGTTTCCTGACCCTGGACCGGTATAAATCCAGGATTGGGGGATGGTTGACACCAATGATCTTTTCTGCAGACCTAATTGTCTGTTGAGGTCTGATCCAAACCAGACTATTGCAATTATCTCTTCACTCTTTTCAACAAGTCAACACTAAAGAGACTTCAGACGGTACAAAATGCAGTTGCCAGACTTTGGACCGGTGCACCCAGAACAGTCCATATCACCCCCATTTGATCCAGTCTTCATTGGCTTCCAGTCAAATTGAGTTTAAGATGTTAGTCCTGACTTTCCGTGCGTTGCATAGTGGAGGCCCTCAGTACATGACTTGTTCTGCCCCTATTCTTCAGTTGCATGGTGGGACCCCTCAGTACATCACTGACTTGGTATGCCCCGCAGCCAGAACAGTCCATATCAACCCCATTTGATCCAGTCTTCATTGGCTTCCAGTCAAATTGAGTTTAAGATGTTAGTCTTGACTTTCCGTGCGTTGCATGGTGGAGGCCCTCAGTACATGACTTGTTACGCCCCTACTCTTCAGTTGCATGGTGGGGCCCCTCAGTACATCACTGACTTGTTATGCCCCGCAGCCAGAACAGTCCATATCAACCCCATTTGATCCAGTCTTCATTGGCTTCCAGTCAAATTGAGTTTAAGATGTTAGTCCTGACTTTCCGTGCGTTGCATGGTGGAGGCCCTCAGTACATGACTTGTTCTGCCCCTACTCTTCAGTTGCATGGTGGGGCCCCTCAGTACATCACTGACTTGTTATGCCCCGCAGCCAGAACAGTCCATATCAAGCCCATTTGATCTAGTCTTCATTGGCTTCCAGTCAAATTGAGTTTAAGATGTTAGTCCTGACTTTCCGTGCGTTGCATAGTGGAGGCCCTCAGTACATGACTTGTTCTGCCCCTACTCTTCAGTTGCATGGTGGGACCCCTCAGTACATCACTGACTTGGTATGCCCCGCAGCCAGAACAGTCCATATCAACCCCATTTGATCCAGTCTTCATTGGCTTCCAGTCAAATTGAGTTTAAGATGTTAGTCTTGACTTTCCGTGCGTTGCATGGTGGAGGCCCTCAGTACATAACTTGTTCTGCCCCTACTCTTCAGTTGCATGGTGGGGCCCCTCAGTACATCACCGACTTGTTATGCCCCGCAGCCAGAACAGTCCATATCACCCCCATTTGATCCAGTCTTCATTGGCTTCCAGTCAAATTGAGTTTAGGATGTTAGTCCTGACTTTCCGTGCGTTGCATAGTGGAGGCCCTCAGTACATGACTTGTTATGCCCCTACTCTTCAGTTGCATGGTGGGGCCCCTCAGTACATCACTGACTTGGTATGCCCCGCAGCCAGAACAGTCCATATCAACCCCATTTGATCCAGTCTTCATTGGCTTCCAGTCAAATTGAGTTTAAGATGTTAGTCTTGACTTTCCGTGCATTGCATGGTGGAGGCCCTCAGTACCTGACTTGTTCTGCCCCTACTCTTCAGTTGCATGGTGGGACCCCTCAGTACATCACTGACTTGGTATGCCCCGCAGCCAGCACAGTCCATATCAACCCCATTTGATCCAGTCTTCATTGGCTTCCAGTCAAATTGAGTTTAGGATGTTAGTCCTGACTTTCCGTGCGTTGCATAGTGGAGGCCCTCAGTACATGACTTGTTATGCCCCTACTCTTCAGTTGCATGGTGGGGCCCCTCAGTACATCACTGACTTGGTATGCCCCGCAGCCAGAACAGTCCATATCAACCCCATTTGATCCAGTCTTCATTGGCTTCCAGTCAAATTGAGTTTAAGATGTTAGTCTTGACTTTCCGTGCATTGCATGGTGGAGGCCCTCAGTACCTGACTTGTTCTGCCCCTACTCTTCAGTTGCATGGTGGGACCCCTCAGTACATCACTGACTTGTTATGCCCCGCAGCCAGAACAGTCCATATCAACCCCATTTGATCCAGTCTTCATTGGCTTCCAGTCAAATTGAGTTTAAGATGTTAGTCCTGACTTTCCGTGCGTTGCATAGTGGAGGCCCTCAGTACATGACTTGTTCTGCCCCTACTCTTCAGTTGCATGGTGGGGCCCCTCAGTACATCACTGACTTGTTATGCCCCGCAGCCAGAACAGTCCATATCAACCCCATTTGATCCAGTCTTCATTGGCTTCCAGTCAAATTGAGTTTAAGATGTTAGTCTTGACTTTCCGTGCGTTGCATGGTGGAGGCCCTCAGTACATGACTTGTTCTGCCCCTACTCTTCAGTTGCATGGTGGGGCCCCTCAGTCCATCACCGACTTGTTATGCCCCGCAGCCAGAACAGTCCATATCAACCCCATTTGATCCAGTCTTCATTGGCTTCCAGTCAAATTGAGTTTAGGATGTTAGTCTTGACTTTCCGTGCGTTGCATGGTGGAGGCCCTCAGTACATGACTTGTTATGCCCCTACTCTTCAGTTGCATGGTGGGACCCCTCAGTACATCACTGACTTGGTATGCCCCGCAGCCAGAACAGTCCATATCAACCCCATTTGATCCAGTCTTCATTGGCTTCCAGTCAAATTGAGTTTAAGATGTTAGTCTTGACTTTCCGTGCGTTGCATGGTGGAGGCCCTCAGTACATGACTTGTTATGCCCCTACTCTTCAGTTGCATGGTGGGACCCCTCAGTACATCACTGACTTGGTATGCCCCGCAGCCAGAACAGTCCATATCAACCCCATTTGATCCAGTCTTCATTGGCTTCCAGTCAAATTGAGTTTAAGATGTTAGTCTTGACTTTCCGTGCGTTGCATGGTGGAGGCCCTCAGTACATAACTTGTTCTGCCCCTACTCTTCAGTTGCATGGTGGGACCCCTCAGTACATCACTGACTTGTTATGCCCCGCAGCCAGAACAGTCCATATCAACCCCATTTGATCCAGTCTTCATTGGCTTCCAGTCAAATTGAGTTTAAGATGTTAGTCCTGACTTTCCGTGCGTTGCATAGTGGAGGCCCTCAGTACATGACTTGTTATGCCCCTACTCTTCAGTTGCATGGTGGGGCCCCTCAGTACATCACCGACGTGTTATGCCCCGCAGCCAGAACAGTCCATATCAACCCCATTTGATCCAGTCTTCATTGGCTTCCAGTCAAATTGAGTTTAAGATGTTAGTCTTGACTTTCCGTGCGTTGCATGGTGGAGGCCCTCAGTACATGACTTGTTCTGCCCCTACTCTTCAGTTGCATGGTGGGGCCCCTCAGTACATCACTGACTTGTTATGCCCCGCAGCCAGAACAGTCCATATCAACCCCATTTGATCCAGTCTTCATTGGCTTCCAGTCAAATTGAGTTTAAGATGTTAGTCTTGACTTTCCGTGCTTTGCATAGTGGAGGCCCTCAGTACATGACTTGGTATGCCCCTACTCTTCAGTTGCATGGTGGGGCCCCTCAGTACATCACTGACTTGTTATGCCCCGCAGCCAGAACAGTCCATATCAACCCCATTTGATCCAGTCTTCATTGGCTTCCAGTCAAATTGAGTTTAAGATGTTAGTCTTGACTTTCCGTGCGTTGCATGGTGGAGGCCCTCAGTACATGACTTGTTATGCCCCTACTCTTCAGTTGCATGGTGGGACCCCTCAGTACATCACTGACTTGGTATGCCCCGCAGCCAGAACAGTCCATATCAACCCCATTTGATCCAGTCTTCATTGGCTTCCAGTCAAATTGAGTTTAAGATGTTAGTCTTGACTTTCCGTGCGTTGCATGGTGGAGGCCCTCAGTACATGACTTGTTCTGCCCCTACTCTTCAGTTGCATGGTGGGGCCCCTCAGTCCATCACCGACTTGTTATGCCCCGCAGCCAGAACAGTCCATATCAACCCCATTTGATCCAGTCTTCATTGGCTTCCAGTCAAATTGAGTTTAGGATGTTAGTCTTGACTTTCCGTGCGTTGCATGGTGGAGGCCCTCAGTACATGACTTGTTATGCCCCTACTCTTCAGTTGCATGGTGGGACCCCTCAGTACATCACTGACTTGGTATGCCCCGCAGCCAGAACAGTCCATATCAACCCCATTTGATCCAGTCTTCATTGACTTCCAGTCAAATTGAGTTTAAGATGTTAGTCTTGACTTTCCGTGCGTTGCATGGTGGAGGCCCTCAGTACATAACTTGTTCTGCCCCTACTCTTCAGTTGCATGGTGGGACCCCTCAGTACATCACTGACTTGTTATGCCCCGCAGCCAGAACAGTCCATATCAACCCCATTTGATCCAGTCTTCATTGGCTTCCAGTCAAATTGAGTTTAAGATGTTAGTCCTGACTTTCCGTGCGTTGCATAGTGGAGGCCCTCAGTACATGACTTGTTATGCCCCTACTCTTCAGTTGCATGGTGGGGCCCCTCAGTACATCACCGACGTGTTATGCCCCGCAGCCAGAACAGTCCATATCAACCCCATTTGATCCAGTCTTCATTGGCTTCCAGTCAAATTGAGTTTAAGATGTTAGTCTTGACTTTCCGTGCGTTGCATGGTGGAGGCCCTCAGTACATGACTTGTTCTGCCCCTACTCTTCAGTTGCATGGTGGGGCCCCTCAGTACATCACTGACTTGTTATGCCCCGCAGCCAGAACAGTCCATATCAACCCCATTTGATCCAGTCTTCATTGGCTTCCAGTCAAATTGAGTTTAAGATGTTAGTCTTGACTTTCCGTGCTTTGCATAGTGGAGGCCCTCAGTACATGACTTGGTATGCCCCTACTCTTCAGTTGCATGGTGGGGCCCCTCAGTACATCACTGACTTGTTATGCCCCGCAGCCAGAACAGTCCATATCAACCCCATTTGATCCAGTCTTCATTGGCTTCCAGTCAAATTGAGTTTAAGATGTTAGTCTTGACTTTCCGTGCGTTGCATGGTGGAGGCCCTCAGTACATGACTTGTTCTGCCCCTACTCTTCAGTTGCATGGTGGGACTCCTCATTACATCACTGACTTGTTATGCCCCGCAGCCAGAACAGTCCATATCAACCCCATTTGATCCAGTCTTCATTGGCTTCCAGTCAAATTGAGTTTAAGATGTTAGTCTTGACTTTCCGTGCGTTGCATGGTGGAGGCCCTCAGTACATGACTTGTTCTGCCCCTACTCTTCAGTTGCATGGTGGGGCCCCTCAGTCCATCACCGACTTGTTATGCCCCGCAGCCAGAACAGTCCATATCAACCCCATTTGATCCAGTCTTCATTGGCTTCCAGTCAAATTGAGTTTAGGATGTTAGTCTTGACTTTCCGTGCGTTGCATGGTGGAGGCCCTCAGTACATGACTTGTTATGCCCCTACTCTTCAGTTGCATGGTGGGACCCCTCAGTACATCACTGACTTGGTATGCCCCGCAGCCAGAACAGTCCATATCAACCCCATTTGATCCAGTCTTCATTGGCTTCCAGTCAAATTGAGTTTAAGATGTTAGTCTTGACTTTCCGTGCGTTGCATGGTGGAGGCCCTCAGTACATGACTTGTTATGCCCCTACTCTTCAGTTGCATGGTGGGACCCCTCAGTACATCACTGACTTGGTATGCCCCGCAGCCAGAACAGTCCATATCAACCCCATTTGATCCAGTCTTCATTGGCTTCCAGTCAAATTGAGTTTAAGATGTTAGTCTTGACTTTCCGTGCGTTGCATGGTGGAGGCCCTCAGTACATAACTTGTTCTACCCCTACTCTTCAGTTGCATGGTGGGACCCCTCAGTACATCACTGACTTGTTATGCCCCGCAGCCAGAACAGTCCATATCAACCCCATTTGATCCAGTCTTCATTGGCTTCCAGTCAAATTGAGTTTAAGATGTTAGTCCTGACTTTCCGTGCGTTGCATAGTGGAGGCCCTCAGTACATGACTTGTTATGCCCCTACTCTTCAGTTGCATGGTGGGGCCCCTCAGTACATCACCGACGTGTTATGCCCCGCAGCCAGAACAGTCCATATCAACCCCATTTGATCCAGTCTTCATTGGCTTCCAGTCAAATTGAGTTTAAGATGTTAGTCTTGACTTTCCGTGCGTTGCATGGTGGAGGCCCTCAGTACATGACTTGTTCTGCCCCTACTCTTCAGTTGCATGGTGGGGCCCCTCAGTACATCACTGACTTGTTATGCCCCGCAGCCAGAACAGTCCATATCAACCCCATTTGATCCAGTCTTCATTGGCTTCCAGTCAAATTGAGTTTAAGATGTTAGTCTTGACTTTCCGTGCTTTGCATAGTGGAGGCCCTCAGTACATGACTTGGTATGCCCCTACTCTTCAGTTGCATGGTGGGGCCCCTCAGTACATCACTGACTTGTTATGCCCCGCAGCCAGAACAGTCCATATCAACCCCATTTGATCCAGTCTTCATTGGCTTCCAGTCAAATTGAGTTTAAGATGTTAGTCTTGACTTTCCGTGCGTTGCATGGTGGAGGCCCTCAGTACATGACTTGTTCTGCCCCTACTCTTCAGTTGCATGGTGGGACTCCTCATTACATCACTGACTTGTTATGCCCCGCAGCCAGAACAGTCCATATCAACCCCATTTGATCCAGTCTTCATTGGCTTCCAGTCAAATTGAGTTTAAGATGTTAGTCTTGACTTTCCGTGCGTTGCATGGTGGAGGCCCTCAGTACATGACTTGTTCTGCCCCTACTCTTCAGTTGCATGGTGGGGCCCCTCAGTACATCACCGACTTGTTATGCCCCGCAGCCAGAACAGTCCATATCAACCCCATTTGATCCAGTCTTCATTGGCTTCCAGTCAAAAGTACATGACTTGTTCTGTCCTTACTCTTCAGTTGCATGGTGGGACCCCTCAGTACATCACTGACTTGTTATGCCCCACAGCCAGAACAGTCCATATCAACCCCATTTGATCCAGTCTTCATTGGCTTCCAGTCAAATTGAGTTTAAGATGTTAGTCTTGACTTTCCGTGCGTTGCATGGTGGAGGCCCTCAGTACATGACTTGTTCTGCCCCTACTCTTCAGTTGCATGGTGGGGCCCCTCAGTACATCACCGACTTGTTATGCCCCGCAGCCAGAACAGTCCATATCAACCCCATTTGATCCAGTCTTCATTGGCTTCCAGTCAAAAGTACATGACTTGTTCTGCCCTTACTCTTCAGTTGCATGGTGGGACCCCTCAGTACATCACTGACTTGTTATGCCCCGCAGCCAGAACAGTCCATATCAACCCCATTTGATCCAGTCTTCATTGGCTTCCAGTCAAATTGAGTTTAAGATGTTAGTCTTGACTTTCCGTGCTTTGCATAGTGGAGGCCCTCAGTACATGACTTGGTATGCCCCTACTCTTCAGTTGCATGGTGGGGCCCCTCAGTACATCACTGACTTGTTATGCCCCGCAGCCAGAACAGTCCATATCAACCCCATTTGATCCAGTCTTCATTGGCTTCCAGTCAAATTGAGTTTAAGATGTTAGTCTTGACTTTCCGTGCGTTGCATGGTGGAGGCCCTCAGTACATGACTTGTTCTGCCCCTACTCTTCAGTTGCATGGTGGGACTCCTCATTACATCACTGACTTGTTATGCCCCGCAGCCAGAACAGTCCATATCAACCCCATTTGATCCAGTCTTCATTGGCTTCCAGTCAAATTGAGTTTAAGATGTTAGTCTTGACTTTCCGTGCGTTGCATGGTGGAGGCCCTCAGTACATGACTTGTTCTGCCCCTACTCTTCAGTTGCATGGTGGGGCCCCTCAGTACATCACCGACTTGTTATGCCCCGCAGCCAGAACAGTCCATATCAACCCCATTTGATCCAGTCTTCATTGGCTTCCAGTCAAAAGTACATGACTTGTTCTGTCCTTACTCTTCAGTTGCATGGTGGGACCCCTCAGTACATCACTGACTTGTTATGCCCCACAGCCAGAACAGTCCATATCAACCCCATTTGATCCAGTCTTCATTGGCTTCCAGTCAAATTGAGTTTAAGATGTTAGTCTTGACTTTCCGTGCGTTGCATGGTGGAGGCCCTCAGTACATGACTTGTTCTGCCCCTACTCTTCAGTTGCATGGTGGGGCCCCTCAGTACATCACCGACTTGTTATGCCCCGCAGCCAGAACAGTCCATATCAACCCCATTTGATCCAGTCTTCATTGGCTTCCAGTCAAAAGTACATGACTTGTTCTGCCCTTACTCTTCAGTTGCATGGTGGGACCCCTCAGTACATCACTGACTTGTTATGCCCCGCAGCCAGAACAGTCCATATCAACGCCATTTGATCCAGTCTTCATTGGCTTCCAGTCAAATTGAGTTTAAGATGTTAGTCCTGTCTTTCCGTGCGTTGCATGGTGGAGGCCCTCGGTACATGACTTGTTATGCCCCTACTCTTTAGTTGCATGGTGGGGCCCCTCAGTACATCACTGACTTGTTATGCCCCGCAGCCAGAACAGTCAATATCAACCCCATTTGATCCAGTCTTCATTGGCTTCCAGTCAAATTCCGCATTGAGTGTAAGATGTTAGACCTGACTTTCCGTGCGTCGTTGCATGGCGGGGCCCCTCAGTACATCACTGACATGTTATGCCCCTACTTTTCAGGGTCTTCAGGCCAGGGTCTTCTAAAGATCCCAAAAAATGTATTTTAAAACCCGTGGAGACCTGGCATTCCAGGCTATAGCTCCCAGACTCTGGAACAACTTGCACCAGTACCTCCCTGATCTTGACTGTGTTGGCACTTGGAAGAAACATTTGAAAACGTCTCTTTTTAGTAAAGCTTTTAGTTAATGCACCTTTAACTATCATTTTTGTATGATGTTGCCCCTGTTGTTTTCATTGAATTGTTGTTTTACTTCACCTATGTTTTGTACAGCGCTTTGGGATTTCACCTGTGAAAAGCGCTTTTATAAATACAAACCAAGTTTCCATATGAGTTGGGAAAAAAACTTCATGTTTACCAATCAAAGGTAACATTTCATGGCTGCAACACGTGCCAAAGTAGTTGGGAAAGGGCATGTTCACCACTGTGTTACATGGCCTTTCCTTTTAACAACACTCAGTAAAGGTTTGGGAACTGAGGAGACACATTTTTAACCTTCTCAGGTGGAATTCTTTCCCAATCTTGCTTGATGTACAGCTTAAGTTGTTCAACAGTCCGGGGGTCTCCGTTTTGGTTTTAGGCTTCATAATGCGCCACACATTTTCAATGGGAGACAGGTCTGGACTACAGGCAGGCCAGTCTAGTACCCGCACTCTTTTACTATGAAGCCACGTTGATGTAACACGTGGCTTGGCATTATCTTGCTAAAATAAGCAGGGGCGTCCATGGTAGCGTTGCTTGGATGGCAACATATGTTGCTCCAAAACCTGTATGTACCTTTCAGCATTAATGGCGCCTTCAC
Source organism: Nerophis lumbriciformis (assembly GCF_033978685.3). Classification (NCBI taxonomy): domain Eukaryota; kingdom Metazoa; phylum Chordata; class Actinopteri; order Syngnathiformes; family Syngnathidae; genus Nerophis; species Nerophis lumbriciformis. The sequence continues at coordinate 43,899,090 of NC_084564.2, forward strand.
AGATGTGTAAGTTACCCATGTCTTGGGCACTAATACACCCCCATACCATCACACATGCTGCCTTTTCAACTTCGCGCCTATAACAATCCGGATGGTTCTTTTCCTCTTTGGTCCGGAGGACACGACGTCCACAGTTTCCAAAAACAATTTGAAATGTGGACTCGTCAGACCACAAAACACTTTTCCACTTTGTATCAGTCCATCTTAGATGAGCTCAGGCCCAGCGAAGCCGACGGCGTTTCTGGGTGTTGTTGATAAACGGTTTTCGCCTTGCGTAGGATAGTTTTAACTTGCACTTACAGATGTAGCGACCAACTGTAGTAACTGACAGTGGGTTTCTGAAGTGGTCCTGAGCCCACGTGGTGATATCCTTTACACACTGATATCGCTTGTTAATGCAGTACAGCCTGAGGGATGGAAGGTCACGGGCTTAGCCGCTTACGTGCAGTGATTTCTCCAGATTCTCTGAACCCTTTGATGATATTACGGACCGTAGATGGTGAAATCCCTAAATTCCTTGCAATAGCTGGTTGAGAAAGGTTTTTCTTAAACTGTTCAACAATTTGCTCACGCATTTGTTGACAAAGTGGTGACCCTCGCCCCGTCCTTGTTTGTGAATGACTGAGCATTTCATGGAGTCTACTTTTATACCCAATCATGGCACCCACCTGTTCCCAATTAGCCTGCACACCTGTGGGATGTTCCAAATAAGGGTTTGATGAGCATTCCTCAACTTTATCAGTATTTGTTGCCACCTTTCCCAACTTCTTTGGCACGTGTTGCGGGCATCAAATTCTAAAGTTAATGATTATTTGCACAAAAAAAAAATTGTTTATGAGTTTGAACATCAAATATGTTGTCTTTGTAGCATATTCAACTGAATATGGGTTGAAAATTATCATTGTATTCCGTTTATATTTACATCTAACACAATTTCCCAACTCATATGGAAATGGGGTTTGTAAAATGTACTTACTTAGTGATGGAGGTGCACAGGACAGACTGAATGATGGATGTGTAGAACAGGTCCTGGGGCAGGTTGAAATCATTCAAATTCAAATCCACAACATAATCCCAATATCACTGCATCTTCCAGTGGGGGTGCATCGTCTGTGGGGTCCTGATCAGATGTTAGTTGTTAGCCTCGAGGAACCACCTGAAAGACACAAATCCTCCTCCTACTGACAATCTAATCTTTGGGAATATCGCTCTTTGCCTTTTGGAGCTTTAGGATTACATGTTTAATCTATAATTATCTTCCACTTAAATCAGTCACAATCTCATTATAAGACAGAGTGCCTGTAACATTTTGTTTTCTTCAGGAGCCGGGTCATGCCCTGCACACTAAGAGGGGCTTGGCTGGTATATCTGACTTAAACCCCCCCCCCCCCCCCAACAAATCAATTTAGAAGAGGAGCGCCGAGCCTCTGCTGAGACAGAAAACATAAAGGGACACGAAAAAGGAGTGACAGCGCATAAAGCCCTGAGCACAAATCTAACTGCGTGGAGAGAGAAAACAATCAAAAGGTCACTGCATCCCTGCAGGTAAAACCCAAAGATTGACTCGTGGCTTTCATGACTTCAATTTTAATTTGCGTGACTCTTGTAGTTTGAATTGGGAGAAGTGAGAATGATCTGGAAGATGATGTTTAAATTAGTGCTTTCACACTTTTGAATGTGGATGAATCATAAATCATCAAGGTTGCGACTCATTTTGGGTGATTTAAATTGACTTAAAAAAGGAGCCCAATATTTATACACAAAGGACATTTTATTTTCAGGACCACTTTTGCAATGTTTTACTTAAATCACTTATTTGCTCAAAACTTGGTAACAGTCAGGGCCGGCCCGTGGCATAGGCCGTATAGGCAAATGCTAAGGGCGCCGTCCATCAGGGGGCGCCATGCCAGTGCCACAAATGTTGGAGAAAAAAAAAAGAAGAAAAAAAAAGTTGTTACTATTATTTCTAAATACCGTATTTTCCGCACTATAAGGCGCACCTAAAAACCACAATTTTTCTCAAAAGCTGACAGTGCGCCTTATAACCCGGTGCGCTTTATTACGATTCATTTTCATAAAGTTTTGATCTCGCAACTTCGGTAAACAGCCGCCATCTTTTTTCCCGGTAGAACAGGAAGCGCTTCTTCTTCTACGCAAGCAACCGCCAAGGAAAGCACCCGCCCCCATAGAACAGGAAGCGCTTCTTCTTCTACCCGCCCCCGGAAGAAGAAGAAAAAACGCACGGATATCACCGTACGTTTCATTTCCTGTTTACATCTGTAAAGACCACAAAATGGCTCCTACAAAGCGACAAGGATCCGGTTCATAAAAAGACGCAATCTCTCCATCCGCACACGGATTACTACCGTATTTCACAGCAACTGATATTCCTGTGAACCGCACTGTGGATACAACGGGAGCACGTACGGTGAATATTCGCACCACAGGGAATGAGAAGTCATCCTTCACTGTGGTTCTAGCTTGCCATGCTAACTTCCACCCATGGTGATATTCAAAAGGAAGACCTTGCCAAAAGAGACCTTTCCAGCCGGCGTCATCATAAAAGCTAACTCGAAGGGATGGATGGATGAAGAAAAGATGAGCGAGTGGTTAAGGGAAGTTTACGCGAAGAGGCCGGGTGGCTTTTTTCACACAGCTCCGAAGGCGAACACACCTTCACTAAGACGGGCAGACAGCGCCGGACGACATACGCCAACATTTGCCAGTGGATCGTAAATGCCTGGGCAGATATTTCGGTCACAACTGTGGTCCGAGCTTTCCGGAAGGCAGGATTCACAGAACTGCTGCACAACAACAGCGACACTGAATCCGATGACTTCGACGAGACGGAGCCGGCCATTTTTGGATCCCACGCTTGCGCAACTTTTCAATTCGGACACCGAAGACGAAGAATTCGAAGGATTTACGAATGAAGAATAACTTCAGAAGGTGAGCGCTATGTTTATTTTGTGTGTTGTGACATTAACGTTCGAGCAACATTATGTTGCTTTTGCTCTACACCATTTTGAATTTTACTATGTTTGTGATTGCACATTTGCGTACATTTTGGGACAGAGTTGTTAGAACGCTGGTTTTCAATATATTATTAAAGTTTGACTGAACTATCTGACTGTTTTTTTGACATTTACTTTAGCGCAGCGTTTTTTTGACATTCACTTTAGCGCAGCGTAGGCGCGGCTTATAGTCCGGGGCGGCTTATTGGTGGACAAAATTATGAAATATGTAATTCATAGAAGGTGCGGCTAATAATCCGGTGCGCCTTATAGTGCGGAAAATACGGTACAATAAATAATCTCACGTTAATTAAAATGCAAAGTAAAGCCTATTTAATAGAAATATTATTTGTTACAACATTACGCCCCCCGCACGGTGCGCCCCCTCCCTTCCCGTATCATGACTCTTTTTGGACGTCACCACATCAAAAAATCAACACAAGATGTCAAAACGGCCAAAACTGTCAGGTGCCCAAGGAAGAAAAAAGAGAAAAGAAGAGGAGGAGAAACGAGAAAAGACAAGAGGTAGCAGGTAGGTAACGTTAGCCTACATGAAATTATTTGTCTGTTACAGAATGTGATAGTAACCTGGCTTTTTAGCATTAAGCTAATGTTACATGATTCGGCAATTGCTAATCAATAAATAGCTAGTTCTGTTTTAACGTCGGGTTAATATTGTGGAGGGGGCTAAATTGTTATGGAAAATAATAATGTAACGTTAGGTAATTACAGTACTCCCACCTTACATTCCTCAGGGACATTTGTATTAGATCTTTTAAGCAGGTGTTTTTTGTTTACATTATTGCCTTCTGGTTAGCTAATGTTTGCCCTGCAGGTAATAGTCACTTTTCCACCCCTTTATATATTAGGTATAGTTGTAAGTAAAAAAAAAAAGGTCAAAGACAAAGCTATTCGGGTTCTTGTGAGTATATACACTTCACTGCCGATGTGGGGGGGCGCCACCTAAAATCTTGCCTAGGGCGCCAGATTGGTTAGGGCCGGGCCTGGTAACAGTTTTATATAAAGTCCCATCTGGGTGTATTTTGAAGTGGAATTTGCCAGCGAGCAGAACAGTTGGAGTCTCCTCACTTACAGTGGTGGTGAAAAGTGTACATACACTTGTAAAGAACATCATGTCATGGCTGTCTTGACTTTACAATCATTTCTACAACTCTTATTTTTTTTTGATGTAGTGATTGCAGCACATACTTGTTGGTCACAAAAAATATTCATGAAGTTTGCTTCTTTTATGAATTTATTATGGGTCTACTGAAAATGTGAGCAAAAGTTGTCATGACGCGGGGTTTTCCGCAGCTTACTGCGAGATTTGTCCTCCCGGGATGCAATCGGACTATACCTGACAAGGCTTGAAGGTAGGAAAATTTCTAATTATGACTCTCAAAGAGGTACAAGCAAAAAGCGCTCAAGGCGAAGGCACAACTTAACGCAGGAAACAAAAGCTAAGACTTGGCATAAACTATGGACATGAACAGATACAATACTTTTTGGACACCAATTTTATTCTGTCACCATTTCAGTCAGGTTTTCGTAGAAATCACAGTACTGTTACTGCTGCTATGAAGTTTATAAATGATGTAACTAAAGCTCTTGACAAGAAGCAGTGCTGTCTGTCCCTCTTTATTGACTTTTCAAAGGCATTTGATACTGTTGATCATGTCATTTTAATCAAACGTCTTTCAGCTATTGGTTTTTCTCAGCAAGCAGTTGGATGGTTTGCAAATTACCTCACAAGTAGAACTCAGGCTGTTCAGATAGAAGGTTCCTCCTCGGACGTACTGCAAGTGAAAAAGGGTGTCCCTCAAGGTTCTGTGTTGGGCCCCTTATTATTCACTATTTACACAAATAATCTTGGACAGAATATTCCGAACTCAACTTTCCATTTCTATGCTGATGATACTGTCATATACTGCACAGCACCCGCTCTTGCTGAGGCTTTTAAATATCTACAACATGCATTTGACAGAGTACAGGAACAACTTTGCCATCTTCAACTGCTTTTAAATGCAGAGAAAACAAAGTGTATGCTCTTTACCACATCAAAAACTGTAAGATCATCACTGTGTGAGAACATTTTAACAAGAAATGGGCAACAAATTATGTTAGTATCTGCTTTTAGATATTTAGGATTTTTAATTGATGAAACTTTTACTGGGATTTTATTCTAGAAACAAGTCTTGCTTTTCTTTTACTGTGAAACAGAAATTGGTGGAAACAACCTTTTTACCTGTTATTGACTATGGAGATGTGTTGTACATGAATGCTACTGCTGATTGTCTGCACAAGCTGGATAGTGTGTACCACGGAGGACTGAGATTCATCACCAACTTACTCACCATTGTGTGTTATACTCAATGGTTAACTGGACATCTTTATGTGCTCGACGCCTCAATCATTGGTATGTTTTCATCTACAAAACCATTCTGGGTATCACTCCATCTTATCTGTCTTGTCTTTTAACAAAGAAACAAGGAAGTCACAATCTTCGTTCAATGGATGTTCTGCAATTTGTCGTCCCCAAAGTAAGAACTGAACTGGGCAAGAAAGCATTTAGGTTTTCAGCACCGAAGGCTTGGAATAACCTACAATCGAACATTAAACTTCAAACCCTAGATACGCTGACTGAGTTTAAAGCTTCTGTGAAAGGACTGCAGTCTACCTTGTCTGTATGCACATGTGTCATGTCAGCAAGTTTTAATGTTGTAAATGTGATGTTTTATGTATTTGTTTACTGTTTTTAATGTAACCTTGCGGCTGCCCTCTTGGCCAGGTCTCCCTTGGAAAAGAGATCTTTGATCTCAATGGGATTTTACCTGGTTAAATAAAGGCTAATAATAATAATAATGAAACAAAAAACTTGCTAACTGTCGCACGAATAAACAAAACTGACTTGACAAGGCGTGAAGTAAACAAACAGCGTGAACTATGGTATTGCAAGAGCATGAAACAATCAATACTTACAAAGAGGGTTGCGTGAAGCAAACGAATGACGTCACACCGAGTGAGGCCAGGGCATAGACTAAATAGCCCTCTGATTAGTGCCCGGGCAACAGGTGAGCGTCCCGAACACTAACTAGAGGCAGGTGAGTGCAATACGTAACCATGGTGACTAAACAAACTCAGGAGGTGCACAAACATGAACTAAAGGAGTCCCAAAACAACATGCATAACTAAACAAAACATGATCCGGACCACGAATCATGACAAAAGTATACATACAGCAATGTTAATATTTGCTTACATGTCCCTTGGCAAGTTTACCTGCAATAAGGCGCTTTTGGTAGCCATCCACAAGCTTCTGCTTGAATTTTTGACCACTAAATTGCTGCAGTTCAGCTAAATGTGTTGCTTTCCTGACATGGACTTGTTTCTTCAGCATTGTCCACACGTTTAAGTCAGGATTTTGGAAAGGCCATTCTAAAAATCTTCATTCTAGCCTGATTTAGCCATTCCTTTACCACTTTTGAGGTGTGTTTGGGGTCACTGTCCTGTTGGAACACCCAACTTTGCCCAAGACCCAACCTCCAGGCTGATGATTTTAGCTTGTCCTGAAGAATTTGGAGCTAATCCTCCTTTTTCATTGTCCAATTTAAAGCAGCAGTTCGAGTCCGAGTCCATGGTTCTCGCCCGGAAAAGGGTGGAGTGCCATCTCCGGGTTGGGGAGGAGATCTTGCCCCAAGTGGAGGAGTTCAAGTACCTCGGAGTCTTGTTCACGAGTGAGGGAAGAGTGGATGGTGAGATCGACAGGCGGATCGGTGCGGCGTCTTCAGTAATGCGGACGCTGTATCGATCCGTTGTGGTGAAGAAGGAGCTGAGCCGGAAGGCAAAGCTCTCAATTTACCGGTCGATCTACGTTCCCATCCTCACCTATGGTCATGAGCTTTGGGTTATGACCGAAAGGACAAGATCACGGGTACAAGCGGCCGAAATGAGTTTCCTCCGCCGGGTGGCGGGGCTCTCCCTTAGAGATAGGGTGAGAAGCTCTGTCATCCGGGGGGAGCTCAAAGTAAAGCCGCTGCTCCTCCACATGGAGAGGAGCCAGATGAGGTGGTTCGGGCATCTGGTCAGGATGCCACCCGAGCGCCTCCCTAAGGAGGTGTTTAGGGCATGTCCGACCGGTAGGAGGCCACGAGGAAGACCCAGGACACGTTGGGAAGACTATGTCTCCCGGCTGGCCTGGGAACGCCTCGGGATCCCCCGGGAGGAGCTGGACGAAGTGGCTGGGGAGAGGGAAGTCTGGGCTTCCCTGCTTAGGCTGCTGCCCCCGCGACCCGACCTCGGATAAGCGGAAGAAGATGGATGGATGGATGGAGTTCCATTGGCAGCAAAACAGGCCCAGAGCATAATACTACCACCACCATTCTTGACGGTAGGTATGGTGTTCCTTTTCTCCTCCAAACATATTGCTGGGTATTGTGGCCAAACAGCCCCATTTTTGTTTCATCTGACCACAGAACTTTCCTCCAGAAGGTCTTATCTTTGTCCATGTGATGTCAGATGAAACAAAAATGGAGCTGTTTGGCCACAAAACCCAGCAATATGTTTGGAGGAGAAAAGGTTAGGCCTTTAATCCCAGGAACATCATTCCTACCGTCAATCATGGTGGTGCTAGTATTATGCTCTAGGCCTGTTTTGCTGCCAATGGAACTGCTGCTTTAATTGGGACAATGAAAAAGGATGATTAGCTCCAAATTCTTCAGGACAAGCTAAAATCATCAGTTGGGCGCAGTTGGGTGTTCCAACAGGACAATGACCCCAAACACACCTCAAAAGTGGTAAAGGAATGGCTAAATCAGGCTAGAATGAAGGTTTTAGAATGGCCTTCCCAAAGTCCTGACTTAAACGTGTGTTTGGGGTCATTGTCTTGTTGGAACACCCAACTGCGCCCAAGACCCAACCTCTGGGCTGATCATTGTCCCATTTACTCTCTGTAAAGCAGCAGTTCAATTGGCAGCAAAACAGGCCCAGAGCATAATACTACCACCACCATGCTTGACGGTAGGCATGGTGTTCCTGGGATTAAAGGCCTCACCTTTTGCTGGGTATTGTGGCCAAACAGCTCCATTTTTGTTTCATCTGACCACAGAACTTTCCTCCAGAAGGTCTTATCTTTGTCCATGTGATGTCAGATGAAACAAAAATGGAGCTGTTTGGCCACAACACCCAGAAGATGGGTCTTGGGCGCAGTTGGGTGTTCCAACAGGACAATGACCCCAAACACACGTCAAACGTGGTAAAGGAATGGCTAAATCAGGCTAGAATGAAGGTTTTAGAATGGCCTTCCCAAAGTCCTGACTTAAAGGTGTGGACAATGCTGAAGAAACAAGTCCATGTCAGAAAAGCAACACATTTAGCTGAACTGCAGCAATTTTGTGGTCAAAAATTCTGTCATGTCTGTGTGATCATGTTTTGTTTTAGTCATGTTCGGTTTTGTTTTTGGACTTTTTGTGCACTTTTGTTTGTTTTGTCACCATAGCAACCCATTAGTTTTCACCTGTCACGTCACGCACCTGTTTCACGTTTTGAGTCCCGCACCTGTTTTCGTTAATCATGTCTGTAGTATTTAAGTTCATTGTTTTCGGTTTGTCTTCCTGGAAACAAAAATGGAGCTGTACGTTCTGGACGGTCATGTCCTATTCCACTACTGGAGAGTCGCTGCAGCTGGAACTAATCACTGCGTTACAAAAGTCATTTTTATTATGTTTTTGCGGACGTGAGGTAATTTTTTTGGAGGCACATGTTAATAATCCCCGCAAAAGGGTTTGCAGGGAAGGCGTTGATACAGGAGCATAATCAAGAGTTTCAGAGACTGAACTTTTAACTAAAATTGGCAAAAAAAAATCAGAGAAGACCAGACTTCACCATCAGCATCACCAGTTACTTTGAAATGTGTTTACTGTATGTAATGTGGTGTTATGTTCATCATCATCATCACCATACCCCATCATCATGTTGCACGGCCTTATTCATGTCGTGCACACCCTAAAAATTACGGAGATCCCCACAGAGCCTCGGTTGTAACTCAAACTCTTTTGCAAAGTTACCCCACGCAATTTCTGACTTCCTCTCCTCCTCCTACCATTCTTGGGGTGACTTTGACGGATATTTTATGGTCGTACTGGGCAATTTCTTAAGTTTTGTGGGCTCGGTGGTGCGCTCGAGTGCCAGTGAGAAGGCACTGTTAATATTCTCAAACACTTCATTACGTTTCTGTCAGTCTCCGTTCTTTCCCAAAGTCTGAGCCATCTGTATGAAGGTCGCTGTGTTTTGATTATTCCTGTGATCACTTTACTGTGATCACTTTACTGGGGGTGGAAAGTTTCCGGTAAATTGCCGGAAATTTACCACGGGAAGTTAAGCTCGGGAAGTTTGGAAATGTTGACCATGTTTTGATTATTCAAAGTTGGACACCCATCCATCCATCCATCCATCTTCTTCCGCTTATCCGAGGTCGGGTCGCGGGGGCAGCAGCCTAAGCAGGGAAGCCCAGACTTTCCTCTCCCCAGCCACTTCGTCCAGCTCCTCCGGGGGGATTCCGAGGCGTTCCCAGGCCAGCCGTGAGACGTAGTCTTCCCAACGTGTCCTGGGTCTTCCCCGTGGCCTCCTACCGGTTGGACGTGCCCTAAACACCTCCCGAGGGAGGCGTTCGGGTGGCATCCTGACCAGATGCCCGAACCACCTCATCTGGCTCCTCTCGATGTAGAGGAGCAGTGGCTTTACTTTGAGCTCCCCCCGGATGGCAGAGCTTCTCACCCTATCTCTAAGGGAGAGGCCCGCCACCCGGCGGAGGAAACTCATTTCGGCCGCCTGTACCCGTGATTTTGTCCTTTCGGTCATAACCCAAAGCTCATGACCATAGGTAAGGATGGGAACGTAGATCGACCGGTAAATTGAGAGCTTTGCCTTCCGGCTCAGCTCCTTCTTCACCACAACGGATCGATACAGCGTCCGCATTACTGAAGACGCCACACCGATACGCCTGTCGATCTCACGATCCACTTTTCGCTCACTCGTGAACAAGACTCCTAGGTACTTGAACTCCTCCACTTGGGGCAAGGTCTCCTCCCCAACCCGGAGATGGCACTCCACCCTTTTCCGGGCGAGAACCATGGACTCGGACTTGGAGGTGCTGATTCTCATCCCAGTCGCTTCACACTCGGCTGCGAACCGATCCAGTGAGAGCTGAAGATCCTGGCCAGATGAAGCCATCAGGACCACATCATCTGCAAAAAGCAGAGACCTAATCCTGCAGCCACCAAACCAGATCCCCTCAACACCTTGACTGCGCCTAGAAATTCTGTCCATAAAAGTTATGAACAGAATGGGTAAAGGGCAGCCTTGGCGGAGTCCAACCCTCACTGGAAACGTGTCCGACTTACTGCCGGCAATGCGGACCAAGCTCTGGCACTGATCATACAGGGAGCGGACTGCCACAATCAGACAGTCCATACTCTCTGAGCACTCCCCACAGGACTTCCCGAGGGACACGGTCGAATGCCTTCTCCAAGTCCACAAAACACATGTAGACTGGTTGGGCAAACTCCCATGCACCCTCAAGGACCCTGCCGAGAGTATAGAGCTGGTCCACAGTTCCACGACCAGGACGAAAACCACACTGTTCCTCCTGAATCCGAGGTTCGACTATCCGGCGTAGCCTCCTCTCCAGTACACCTGAATAGACCTTGCCGGGAAGGCTGAGGAGTGTGATCCCACGATAGTTGGGATCACACTCTGTGTACTGTACTGTACTGTGCAATCTACTACTACAAGTTTCAAGTTGGACACCGTCCATCTTATTCTGTAGAATAAGATGAGAAGCTTGTAAAAGACTAATGCAATGCCACACACGGATATAAATAGTCAGCTAAACAATTGGAGTTGTCTTTAAAAACATAGAAATAGGCTAGATGAATAAATGAACAGTCAATCAAACTATAAGCTACATTCTTGTATGACAACAGAATGGCTAGCAGAACAGAAGGCAGAGGAAACTACACCTTTTCATTTAGTATAAAATGTGTAAAATCGGATCGCTAACGTTGTTAGCATGAATTAACGGGATTTAACATAGAGAAAATTAGCATCACGGCTAACGGAGAACTATGTTTGGTTCATTACGAGACTGTGGTGGTACATAAACCTAGCTAGCTAGAGATATTGGCCCCAAAATCATTGAACAAGTACAGGAACAGCTAGCTAGCTTGAGTGTAAGTCTGCTGGAGTAGTCTACAGTCCAGTGACGTGCGGTGAGGTTGATGGCTGGTGAGGCACTGACTTCATCACAGTCATATTTACAAACATATGAACCCTAAAGAGTATCTTATTCACCATTTGATTGGCAGCAGTTAACGGGTTATGTTTAAAAGCTCATACCAGCATTCTTCCCTGCTTGGCACTCAGCATCAAGGCCTGGAATTGGGGGTTAAATCACCAAAAATTATTCCCAGGCGCGGCGCCGCTGCTGCCCACTGCTCCCCTCACCTCCCAGGGGGTGATCAAGGGGATGGGTCAAATGCAGAGGACAAATTTCATTACACCTAGTGTGTGTGTGACAATCATTGCTACTTTAACTTAACTTTAACTTTACACATACAAACTGTAGCACACAAAAAAGCACATTTAATTAAAAAAAACGTTATTATGGTCTTACCTTTACTTATAAATGAAGTCCATGCGCCGCAACTAAAGCCCTCACTTCAACTTTCCATGTGCAAGATTGAATCTATTTAAAAAAGTGTAACCGAGGGTTTATAAATGTCGCCTATACTGTATGAAACTACAAAATAACAAACACGGAGGCTCCAGTTTACACGAGGACCACTTTATTTACCTTCTTTCAAAAACCTCCGCAACGTGACATCACTTCCGCTCTTAGCGCCTTCAAAATAAGAGCTCAAGGCATATACTGTATAACAGCGCATAACAGGAACTTAACATCACAAAGAGGAAAGCCCATGAAAATAGGTTACAAAAGTTATTTAATAAGAAGCCAAAAAGTGCAAAAACAATAATGTTCATGTTGGAGGAGTTGTGAATTAGATACACCCGCAGTCTGCAGGTGTACCTAATGTTGTGTCCCTGCAGTCATTCACAACTCTTCCAACACCAACATTATTGTTTTTGCACTTTTTGGCTTCTTATGAAATAACTTTTTTAAATGGATTCAATCTTGCACGTGGAAAGTTTAAGTGTGGGCTTTAGTTGATATAACAATTCTACGGCGGGGGTGCAGGAGGCGGGGCTACTGGAGCCTCAGCCAGTGCGTCTTTTGCAGCCGTTTTATGATCGCTCAGCACAAGAAATACGTCACACACATACAGTTGTTGACAAAACACACTGCACATTATATTCCTCAGCTAACTAAACTATGGAAATGTATAATATAATTAATATAGAAATACAGTCTCACTGCACAGGAGGCCAGCAGTTAGCTGAGTCCGTCCATGTTGAGGCACTGAGTGACGTGCCTCAACATGGCTGCTGTTCACCGCACCGTCTCTTCTCCGTATTTGAACGGCAAATGTGAAAATTCAGCGATTTTGAATAAAAATAATCTAAAACTGGTGAAGTTAAATGTAAAATAACTTTATAGTATAATCACTGCATACTAGAGATGCGCGGATAGGCAATTTATCTCATCCGCAACCGCGTCAGAAAGTCGTCATCCATCCGCCATCCACCCGATGTAACGTTTGATCAAAACTGCATCCGCCCGCCATCCGCCCGTTGTTATATATCTAATATTAATAAAAAAAAAAAAAAAAGGGTGAAAACTACGCGAATTGCACCTTGTGCAGACAAAAATTTTCGATCGGACACGGAGGAATTAGCGATGTAAAAGACCACGTTGGGACAAAAAAACACAAGTCTAATGCCGTTGCTAGCGATACAAGTGGAAAACTTTCAATGTTTTTCGTCGCCCAAACAGATTCTTTGGATGTGATAAATGCCGAAGTTTTATTTACGGAGGCAATAATTGAGCATGGACTTCCAATCGCACTGGCTGATCACATGGGACAGTTAATAATGTAATGCAACCTTTAAAAATCATTACGCGGTGATCGCGATCCCAAAAATAAACTTTTCTTGCATGATAATGTCCAGAAAATTTCGCTTTATATTACTATAGAGTCCTTTTAACGAATGAGTTTGATGGTTTATCACAAACCTTAAATGAAATTCCATGGCCACCGTCCTGCTGTCTATATCAACCAGGGTGAGCCCCACCCCTTTCGTGAGCGCACTGTGCGCGGAGTGACCCCTGTTACGCGCCCCCGGCAACAGGGGTGGCAAGCAGGTAAGCTGCGCGGGCGGAGCGCGCGGAGTGACCCATGTTACGAGCCCCCGGCCACGGGGGTGGCGGGCAGGTAAGCTGCTTACCTGCTGCGCGTGACGCCGGCCGCGGCGAAAGCGGACGAGGCGGGGTGTCGGTGCGGTGGGCGCGGTAGTGACCCTGGACGTGCGTCGGGCCCTTCTCGCGGATCGCCTCAGCTACGGCTCCCGGTGGGGCCCTCTCAGGGGAAGGGGCCTCGGTCCCGGACCCCGGCGAGGCGTCCCTTCTCCGCTCCGTAAAAGTGTCCATCTCTTTTCTTTTTTCTTCTTCTGTTGTGGCATATGCTGCAGGTGCCTGCTCGTTTTTCGTATGTGGGTAACAACATTTAACTATGTATATATATTTCCGAATTGGTTTAACTGCCACCCGCAAAAAAACAAACAAAAAAAAAACAACAACAAAAAATATCTAATTAATCCGCCCGACCCGACCCGCGAGCGGATAAAATCTTATTTTTTTAAATTTCATCCGCCCGATCCGCGGATAATCCGCGGACTCCGCGGTTGTGTCCGCAAACCGCGCATCTCTACTGCATACATATAACAATTTAATTAAATTTTTTTCTTTTTACATTTTTTTTCTTTCCATGATGGCAGGCTCTGCCTCTAGTGACTCCACGTCACTGCTACAGTCATACAGTAACAAGCAATATTAAACTTAAATACCATAGATCAAATATGTTTACCCCAGTAATATCATCAACACTTACCTGACTGGATGAAGTCCTTGGGCTCAAATACTAGTGTGGCCTCAATAGCCCTGCTGTAGTGTGTAGCATGCTGGGAATTATCTGGCCATGCACTGCACATGTGATGGAGGAATGCACAGTGAAGGGTTGAAATTCAACTGAATTTGCATTAAATCAGGTTGTTTTAGCTAATAATCATGCTGCAAGATCTAGCATGTTGCATTCAATGTTTATTCACATTAATTCCTGTTCATTCCCATGGAAAGTTTCCAACTTTGAATGTTCCCGTAATTTTGCAACTCTACACTTTACAGACTGATTTTTGGCAAATTCTAGTCCAAATTGCAGGCTAATCCATCCTGTAATTGGAATAACCTCAAGGTATCTCAAACTTGCTGTATTTTTCGGACTATAAGGTGCACTTATGATACTTGAATTTTCTCCAAAATCGGCAGTGCGCCTTATAACCCGGTGCGCCTAATCTACGGAATAACTCTGGTTGTGCTTGCCGACCTGGAAGCAATTTTATTTGGTACATGGTGTAATGATAAGTGTGACCAGTAGATGGCAGTCACACATAAGTGATACGTGTGGACTGCAATATGACGCCAGCAATTAACACCAACACTTTAAATGTTAAAATAAAGAACATTACACACGCCACTCAGAAATCTGTCAAAACGTTTTAGGACGACTTTGTAGCCGCACCGCTTGATGGATTGCCGGCCCATTACGGCTACCGTAGTCAGAGATACAAGTATTACTATGGTGTGTGTATAGGGACTGCATATCTGGCGTTTTGTTTTGCAATATTATGCAAAATAAACTTTTCTTACCTTCTGCTACCTGCTGATCTGTATTTGAGATCTGCATAAGTCCTGAAAATCTGCGCACGTCCGCCACTGTAGTCCGTGCCGACACCGTAACTTCTTCTTTTTCACTAACATTACACACTGATTGAACACTAACACTGTTTGAAAATAGGGAAATAAAACACTGTACTTGAATTAATGATTCTTTGGTGCACCACTAGATGGAGCCTGCGTACCATGAATTGATTTACGTGGACCCCGACTTAGGCAAGTTGAAAAACTTATTGGGGTGTTACCATTTAGTGGTCAATTGTACGGAATATGTACTGTACTGTGCAATCTACTAATACAAGTTTCAATCAATCAAAACAACCACTACCGTACCACAGTTTGAGAAATTGTGTTTTTTTTCTAAACCCACCGAGATTCTTTACTAATATTATCATTATTATTCCGCCAGCAAAAAAAGACGATTTGAGAGCTGGTTTCATTTATTTCTTTGCTTTTTTTGTGCAATGTTCCGAGCCCAGGCTTTGTTTATTTTGTCTGTGGTATGTAAATTACAAGCCGTGGGCACCCGTACAAGACTGATAGTGTTTAGCTAACCATTGAAGTGTGTAAAACAGAGACGGAACATTTGGGGGATCTGACTCTATTAGGACATGCACATCTATTAAGATCCTCATAAACATAAGACAAAGTGGACTGGCAAAGACCTGAAGACAAAAATCGGGAATGATCACATTGTTTGTGGCTTGATTTTTACAGGAAGATCATTTATTCAGACAATTCTTTTTAGCGTAAACTGAGTCAGGCAAAAATAAATAGAATAGAATAGAATAGAATAGAAAGTACTTATATTGATCCCTGGGGGAAATTCAGCACCACAGTTCGCTCACAATAGATAATAAACACTTAGGTATTTTTTACATGTGAATAACATAAATGCAGTCTATTATACAGTGTTATTCACATGTGAATAATATAAATACAGTCTATTATACAGCATTATTCACATGTGAATAATATAAATACAGTCTATTATACAGCATTATTCACATGTGAATAATATAAATACAGTCTATTATACAGCGTTATTCACATGTGAATAATATAAATACAGTCTATTATACAGAATTATTCACATGTGAATAATATAAATACAGTCTATTATACAGCATTATTCACATGTGAATAATATAAATACAGTCTATTATACAGCATTATTCACATGCAAATAATATAAATACAGTCTATTATACAGCATTATTCACATGTGAATAATATAAATGCAGTCTATTTTACAGCATTATTCACATGTGAATAATATAAATAGTCTATTATACAGCATTATTCACACGTAAATAACATAAATACAGTCTATTATACAGCAGTATTCACATGTGAATAATATAAATACAGTCTATTATACAGCATTATTCACATGTGAATAAAATAAATACAGTCTATTATACAGCATTATTCATATGTGAATAATATAAATATAGTATATTATACAGCATTATTCACATGTGAATAATATAAATACAGTCTTTTATACAGCATTATTTACATGTGAATAATATAAATACAGTCTATTATACAGCATTATTCACATGTGAATAATATAAATACAGTCTATTAAACAGCATTATTAACATGTGAATAATATACATACAGTATATTATACAGCATTATTCCCATGTGAATAATATAAATACAGTCTGTTATACAGCATTATTCACTTGTGAATAATATAGTCTATTATACAGCATTATTCACATGTGAATAATATAAATGCAGTCTATTATACAGCATTATTCACATGTGGATAATATAAATACAGTCTATTATACAGCATTATTCACATGTGAATAATATAAATACAGTCTATTATACAGAATTATTCACATGTGAATAATATAAATACAGTCTATTATACAGCATTATTCACATGTGAATAATATAAATACAGTCTATTATACAGCATTATTCACATGCAAATAATATAAATACAGTCTATTATACAGCATTATTCACATGTGAATAATATAAATGCAGTCTATTTTACAGCATTATTCACATGTGAATAATATAAATAGTCTATTATACAGCATTATTCACACGTAAATAACATAAATACAGTCTATTATACAGCAGTATTCACATGTGAATAATATAAATACAGTCTATTATACAGCATTATTCACATGTGAATAATATAAATACAGTCTATTATACAGCATTATTCACATGTGGATAATATAAATACAGTCTATTATACAGCATTATTCACATGTGAATAATATAAAAGCAGTCTATTATACAGCATTATTCACATGTGAATAATATAAATACAGTTTATTATCCATCCATCTATTTTCTACTGCTTGTCCCTTTTTTCAGCGTTATTCCCATGTGAATAATATAAATACAGTTTATTATACAGCAATTTTCAAATGTGAATAACATAAATACTGTCTATTATACGGCATTATTCACATGTGAATAATATAAATACAGTCTATTATGCATTTAAATACAGTCAAAAAGGAACATATGCATTATACAGTCTGATGGCTGTCGGTATGAAGGACTTCCTGTCTCGTTCCGTGTTGCAAAGCTCTATCATCAGTATCATTAAATGCTAACTTGTAAAAATTAGCACCATTGGTTGAAGCATAACATGGGGTAGGTTAATACTTGGACTTTATTCATGATAAAGCCTATCTCAGCTGCATTGGGGCAGAAGGCGGGGTACACCCTGGACAAGTCCCCACCTCATCGCAGGGCCAACACCGATAGACAGACAACATTCTCTTATTATTATAATCAAATGACATTTCCATGAGGTTATTTTCTAATATAAGTGTTAAGCCCACTTACAATGACAATAAAAACAAATATTGTTTTTCATGAACTGTGTACTTTTGTTTGTCTCGGTGGAGGTCCTGCTTTGGAAATAATTTGTATCCCTTTCAGACATTGCATTTAGTTCCCATTAAAACATTCACATTTTGCACAATGAGATGTAAGCAGGGGATCATGTGTACATTCCTGCAACTTCCTGTTTGTAAAAAATATATTTTTATTAGTATTTATTTAATATACTAACAGCATTTCATGATTAATATTTATAAATGAAGATTCCTAATAAATGACACTAGAATAAGCACACATTTGATTGGTAAATCATAGTGTAACGACCTGGAATGACACTTTATGTGTGGTGTTGGAGTTGTCCGACTTTTTGTGTGGCTGTAAACGCATCACTGGCTAAGTGCCATATGTGCATGTGTTGGCGCAAGTGAGAAAGAGCGAGCGGCTGCTGTTGATATAACAAAGTTGCTTTTGGTCTGGTTTGTACTGCAGAAAATGACCAGTTTTGCTAGATATCATTTGTTTTACTAATGTTTTGGTGATGTGTTTATGGCAGTAAAGAGTTTTGCTTAGTTAAGTGATTGATGGAATTCATGTCCTCAAAGCGTCTCAACAGACGTTACAATATTTGAACAATGATGACGAAAACTGTTTTCTCTGTCGTGTCCGTGTGTCGAAAATTGTTATGCGCTTATTTTTTTATTTGATTTAGTGCGTGGCATAGATTTGCCGTGCGCAGAGGACGCTTGAGCAGTGCGCAATTGCACAGGCGCACACCTTAGAGGGAACATTGCAGGTAGGCATCCTATGACAGTTCCACGCTGGAAATCACTGAGAGCGGCCCGTTCTTTCACAAATGTTTGTAGAAACAGTCTCCATGCCTAAGTGCTTGATTTGATACACCGGGCCAAGTGATTAGGACACCTGATTCTCATCATTTGGATGGGTGGCCAAATACTTTTGGCCATCAAAAAGCTCAAACGGAATGGTCACTGTGACAAAAAAATATGAATAGGGAATAAATGAGCATCATTAGTCCAAATAAGACATGGTGAAATGTTGAAAACAAATGAGAATAAGACAATTGAAGGAAAACAATAATCCAATAAATGTCATTGCTGCTGATATATTGTTCTTTTTAGAAGCTCGGCAGGTGTTTCATCATCCATCCATCCATCTTCTTCCGCTTATCCGAGGTCGGGTCGCGGGGGCAGCAGCCTAAGCAGGGAAGCCCAGACTTCCCTCTCCCCAGCCACTTCGTCCAGCTCCTCCCGGGGGATCCCGAGGCGTTCCCAGGCCAGCCGGGAGACATAGTCTTCCCAACGTGTCCTGGGTCTTCCTCGTGGCCTCCTACCGGTCGGACATGCCCTAAACACCTCCTTAGGGAGGCGCTTGGGTGGCATCCTGACCAGATGCCCGAACCACCTCATCTGGCTCCTCTCGATGTGGAGGAGCAGCGGCTTTACTTTAAGCTCCCCCCGGATGACAGAGCTTCTCACCCTATCTCTAAGGGAGAGCCCCGCCACCCGGCGGAGGAAACTCATTTGGGCCGCTTGTACCCGTGATCTTGTCCTTTCGGTCATAACCCCAAGCTCATGATCATAGGTGAGGATGGGAACGTAGATCGACCGGTAAATTGAGAGCTTTGCCTTCCGGCTCAGCTCCTTCTTCACCACAACGGATCGATACAGCGTCCGCATTACTGAAGACGCCGCACCGATCCGCCTGTCGATCTCACGATCCACTCTTCCCTCACTCGTGAACAAGACTCCGAGGTACTTGAACTCCTCCACTTGGGGCAAGATCTCCTCCCCAACCCGGAGATGGCACTCCACCCTTTTCCGGGCGAGAACCATGGACTCGGACTTGGAGGTGCTGATTCTCATCCCAGTCGCTTCACACTCAGCTGCGAACCGATCCAGTGAGAGCTGAAGATCCTGGCCAGATGAAGCCATCAGGACCAAATCATCTGCAAAAAGCAGAGACCTAATCCTGCAGCCATCAAACCGGATCCCCTCAACGCCTTGACTGCGCCTAGAAATTCTGTCCATAAAAGTTATGAACAGAATGGGTGACAAAGGGCAGCCTTGGCGGAGTCCAACCCTCACCGGAAACGTGTCCGACTTACTGCCGGCAATGCGAACCAAGCTCTGACACTGATCATACAGGGAGCGGACCGCCACAATCAGACAGTCCGAAACCCCATACTCTCTGAGCACTCCCCACAGGACACGGTCGAATGCCTTCTCCAAGTCCACAAAGCACATGTAGACTGGTTGGGCAAACTCCCATGCACCCTCAAGGACCCTGCCGAGAGTATAGAGCTGGTCCACAGTTCCACGACCAGGACGAAAACCACACTGTTCCTCCTGAATCCGAGGTTCGACTATCCAGCGTAGCCTCCTCTCCAGTACACCTGAATAGACCTTACCGGGAAGGCTGAGGAGTGTGATCCCACGATAGTTAGAACACACCCTCCGGTTCCCCTTTTTAAAGAGAGGAACCACCACCCCGGTCTGCCAATCCAGAGGTACTGCCCCCGATGTCCACGCGATGCTGCAGAGTCTTGTCTTGTGTTTCATCATGCTTGGTATAATGTTAGTACATGCATGATTTAAATCCCATATAAAGTGTCTGAGTGCATGAGACCCATCATCCCACTCTCACCTACAAAGACATTGTCCAAAGTCTAACACTTTCCTGAAGTGCACAGTATGTACGGCATATTGTGCCGCAGCACAAAAGCTCTTTCAGGCTCTCTTTCAGCCGTGTTATTGGTTCTTGTGGGTCTCAGTGTGCTATTGCCGGCGGGCAGAGTCAGGACTGTGAAATGTGATGTGAAAGCTATTGTAGATGCATGTTAAGTTGCTATATTAATCATCAGACGGACACATTTAAGAAAGACGGAATTGCTCTTTGAAGAGTTGAGACCATAGTCTCTCTGGAAATCCTTTAATACAAAAATGAACATTTAAGGCCGTGCTTCAGCACCTTCACCCGGACGAAGATATGGTGTGCGGAATTGGAGTTTAATAGCAGGCTGCTTCTCATACCGCTGCCGACATTTGGACAGCAGAATAATGGCGTCACAAATGAGTTGCAGTCCTGGAAAATTCTATTGGATGGGTTCTGATAAGCCAAATTGGCCAAAACCAACTTTTACCTGTTTTTTGTGTATTTGGGAACCAGGGCCGGCCCGTGGCATAGGCCGTATAGGCAAATGCTAAGGGCGCCGTCCATCAGGGGGCGCCACGCCAGTGCCACAAATGTTGGAGAAAAAAAAAAAAAAGTTGGTACTATTATTTCTAAATACAAAAAATAATCCCACGTTAATTAAAATGCAAAGTAAAGCCTATATAATAGAAATTTTATTTGTTAAAACATTACGCCCCACCCCCGCACGGTGCGCCCCCTCCCTTCCCATATCATGACTCTTTTTGGACGTCACCACATCAAAAAATCAACACAAGATGTCAAAACGGCCAAAACTGTCAGGTGCCCAGGGAAGAAAAAAGAGAAAAGAAGAGGAGGAGAAACGAGAAAAAGACAAGAGGTAGCAGGTAGGTAACGTTAGCCTACATGAAATTATTTGTTTGTTACAGAATGTGATAGTAACCTGGCTTTTTAGCATTAAGCTAATGTTACATGATTCGGCAATTGCTAATCAATAAATAGCTAGTTCTGTTTTAACGTCGGGTTAATATTGTGGAGGGGGGCTAAATTGTTATGGAAAATAATAATGTAACGTTAGGTAATTACAGTACTCCCACCTTACATTCCTCAGGGACATTTGTATTAGATCTTTTAAGCAGGTGTTTTTTGTTTACATTGTTATTGCCTTCTGGTTAGCTAATTTTTGCCCTGCAGGTAATAGTCACTTTTCCACCCCTTTATATATTAGGTATAGTTGTAAGCCTAGTTGTTAAAGTGCACATCATTAATGTTAATTAAGCAATATGTATGTAAAAAATATTGTATTTCTTATATTCATTTTTTATTTTTTGCATTCATTTATTTATTCATATTTTTTTTTATCTTGTTAACTATTCTGATTGTTAATTTGCTTTCTTTAAGTAAAAAAAAGGTCAAAGACAAAGCTATTCGGTTTCTTGTGAGTATATACACTTCACTGCCGATGTGGGGGGGCGCCACCTAAAATCTTGCCTAGGGCGCCAGATTGGTTAGGGCCGGGCCTGTTGGGAACCCCGTAAGCCCCAAAAATGTGAAATCAAACCCTGGAGGCATGGTGGAAGTACACTATATTGTGAAGTGAAGTGAATTACATTTATATAGCGCTTTTTCTCAAGCGACTCAAAGCGCTTTACATAGTGAAAGCCAATATCTAAGTTCCATTTAAAGCAGTGTGGGTGGCACTGGGAGCAGGTGGGTAAAGTGCAGGCCCGGCCCTAACCAATCTGGCGCCCTAGGCAAGATTTTAGGTGGCGCCTCCCCACATCGGCAGTGAAGTGTATATACTCACAAGAACCCGAATAGCTTTGTCTTTCACCTTTTATTTTTACTTACAACTATACCCAGAGGTGGGTAGAGTAGCCAGAAATTGTACTCAAGTAAGAGTACTGTTACTTTAGAGATTTATTACTCAAGTAAAAGTAAGGAGTAGTCACCCAAATATTTACTTGAGTAAAAGTAAAAAGTATGTTGTGAAAAAACTACTCAAGTACTGAGTAACTGATGAGTAACATACACACACATATCATATATATATATATATATATATATATATATATATATATATATATATATATATATATATATATATATATATATATACACACACACACACATATATACATATATATATATATACACACACACACACACACACACACACACACACACATATATATATATATATATATATATATATATATATATATACATACATTGATATATACTGTATATAATTTTTTTTTTTTTTTTTTTGCCGTTTTTGTTTACATGTTAAAGGTGTTTTAATGAATATACATGCATGTTTAACACATATAGATTCCTTTCTTTCATGAAGACAAGAATATAAGTTGGTGTATTACCTGATTCTGATGACTTGCATTGATTGTAATCAGACAGTAGTGATGATAACGTCCACGTTTTCAAATGGAGGAGAAAAAAAGTTCCTCCTTTCTGTCTAATACCACATGAAAGTGGTTGGTTTTTGGCATCTTATTTGTCCAGCTTCCATATTCGTTTTTATACACTTTACAAGAAATACATTGGCGGCAAACTCCGTAGCTTGCTAGCTTGTTTGCGCAGGCTTTCGGAGACTCTTATTTTGAAAGCGCAGGCGCGATGGAGCGGTACTTTTATTGTGAAGACAGGAACTGTGCAGTCAGTCTTTAGGCTTTTGAAATAAAAAATGGTCTTTTTTCCTTCACACTTTTGATTGATTGATTGGAACTTTTATTAGTAGATTGCACAGTACAGTACATATTCCGTACAATTGACCACTAAATGGTAACACCCCAATAAGTTTTTCAACTTGTTTAAGTCAAGTCATGTGACCGCCTGGCTCTGTTTGATTGGTCCAACGTCACCAGTGACTGCATCTGATTGGTGGAACGGAGTGAACGTCACCAGTGACTGTATTTGTTGAAACGCGGGCACTTTGAAGGTCTGTCTGACAGACCAAAACAAACAAAGCGTGCATTAACAGATCGATAAAAATTAGTAGCGAGTAGCGAGCTGAATGTAGATAAAAGTAGCGGAGTAAAAGTAGCATTTCTTCTCTATAAATATACTCAAGTAAAAGTAAAAGTATGTTGCATTAAAACTACTCTTAGAAGTACAATTTATCCCAAAAGTTACTCAAGTAGATGTAACGGAGTAAATGTAGCGCGTTACTACCCACCTCTGACTATACCTAATATATAAAGGGGTGGAAAAATGACTATTACCTGCAGGGCAAACATTAGCTAACCAGAAGGCAATAACAATGTAAACAAAAAACACCTGCTTAAAAGATCTAATACAAATGTCCCTGAGGAATGTAAGGTGGGAGTACTGTAATTACCTAACGTTACATTATTATTTTCCCCTCCACAATATTAACCCGACGTTAAAACAGAACTAGCTATTTATTGATTAGCAATTGCCGAATCATGTAACATTAGCTTAATGCTAAAAAGCCAGGTTACTATCACATTCTGTAACAGACAAATAATTTCATGTAGGCTAACGTTACCTACCTGCTACCTCTGTCTTTTTCTCGTTTCTCCTCTTCTTTTCTCTTTTTTCTTCCCTGGGCACCTGACAGTTTTGGCCGTTTTGACATCTTGTGTTGATTTTTTGATGTGGTGACGTCCAAAAAGAGTCATGGTACGGGAAGGGAGGGGCGCACCGTGCGGGGGGAGGAGGGTGGGGGGCGTAATGTTGTAACAAATAATATTTCTATTAAATAGGCTTTACTTTGCATTTTAATTAACGTGAGATTATTTTTTTGTATTTAGAAATAATAGTAACAACTTTTTTTTTCTCCTTTTTTTTTTCTCCAACATTTGTGGCACTGGCGTGGCGCCCCCTGATGGACGGCGCCCTTAGCATTTGCCTATACGGCCTATGCCACGGGCCGGCCCTGGTGAAACCCAATATCTAAGTTGCATTTAAAGCAGTGTGGGTGGCAGTGGGAGCAGGTGGGTAAAGTGTCTTGCCCAAGGACACAACAGCAGTGACTAGGATGGCGGAAGCGGGGATCGAACCTGCAACCCTCAAGTTGCTGGCACGGCCGCTCTACCAACCGAGCTATACCGCCCCTATTTTGCCATTTTGATGCCATCCCATTCCTAACCCATAGGGTTCGATATGACCTTTTGCAGCTATTACAGCTTCAACTCTTCTGGGAAGGCTGTCCACAAGGTTGTGGAGTGTGTTTATAGGAATTTTCCACCATTCTTCCAAAAGTGCATTGGTGAGGTCACACACTGATGTTGGTGGAGAAGGCCTGGCTCTCTAATTCATCCCAAAGGTGTTCTATCGGGTTCGGGTCAGGACTCTGTGCAGGCCAGTCAAGTTCATCATCCACACCAGACTCTGTCATCCATGTCTTTATGGACCTTGCTTTGTGCACTGGTGCACAGTCATGTTGGAAGAGGAAGCGGCCCGCTCCAAACTGTTCCCACAAGGTTGGGAGCATGGAATTGTCCAAAATGTTTTGGTATCCTGGAACATTCAAAGCCCAACTTCTGAAAAACAACCCCAAGCCATAAGTCCAAAGTTTTCTTATAAAAAAAAAAAATTGAAATATATTTTAAATTTATAACTGTCAGTAGACCCGATATGAAAGCGCTAAAAACTAACTATTAACTAGATCCACTATGGACTGGACTCTCACACTATTAAGTAGATCCACTATGGACTGGACTCTCACACTATTAAGTAGATCCACTATGGACTGGACTCTCACTATTATGTTGGATCCACTATGGACTGGACTCTCACTATTATGTAAGATCCACTATGGACTGGACTCTCACACTAGATCCACTATGGACTGGATTCTCCTAATATTATGTTAGATCCACTATGGACTGGACTCTCACACTATTATGTTAGATCCACTATGGACTGGACTCTCACTATTATGTTAGATCCACTATGGACTGGACTCTCACACTATTATGTTAGATCCACTATAGACTGGACTCTTACACTATTAACTAGATCCACTATGGACTGGACTCTCACTATTATGTTAGATCCACTATGGACTGGACTCTCACACTATTATGTTAGATCCACTATGGACTGGACTCTCACACTATTAACTAGATTCACTATGGACTGGACTCTCACATTATTATGTTAGATCCACTATGGACTGGACTCTCACACTATTAACTAGATCCACTATGGACTGGATTCTCACACTATTATGTTAGATCTACTATGGACTTGACTCTCACAACATTATGTTAGATCCACTATGGACTGAGCTCTCACACTATTAAGTAGATCCACTATGGACTGGACTCTCACACTATTATGTTAGATCCACTATGGACTGGACTCTCACACTATTAATTAGATCCACTATGGACTGGACTCTCACAATATTATGTTAGATCCACTATGGACTGGACTCTCACACTATAATGTTAGATCCACTATGGACTGGACTCTCACTATTATGTTAGATCCACTATGGACTGGACTCTCACACTATTATGTTAGATCCACTATGGACTGGACTCTCTCACTGTTATGTTAGATCCACTATGGACTGGACTCTTACACTATTAACTAGATCCACTATGGACTGGATTCTCACACTATTATGTTATATCTACTATGGACTGGACTCTCACGCTATTATGTTAGATCCACTATGGACTGGACTCTCACTATTATGTTAGATCCACTATGGACTGGACTCTCACACTATTACGTTAGATCCACTATGGACTGGACTCTCACACAATTAACTAGATCCACTATGGACTGGATTCTCACACTATTATGTTATATCTACTATGGACTGGACTCTCACACTATTATGTTAGATCCACTATGGACTGGACTCTCACACTATTATGTTAGATCCACTATGGACTGGACTCTCACCCTATTAACTAGATCCACTATGGACTGGACTCTCACACTATTATTTTAGATCCACTATGGACTGGACTCTCACACTATTATGTTAGATCCACTATGGACTGGACTCTCACACTATTATGTTAGATCCACTATGGACTGGACTCTCACACTATTATGTTAGATCCACTATGGCATGGACTCTCACATTATTAACTAGGTCCACTATGGACTGGATTCTCACACTATTAACTAGATCCACTCAATGTCCACCGGTCGCCCAGGGCGGGGGTCCCCACGTCTGTGGTGCCCTCCAAGGTTTCTCATCGTCATCCCATTGGGTTGAGTTCTTTCTTGCCCTGATGTGGCATCTGAGCCCAGGATGTCGTTGTGGCTTGTGCAGCCCTTTGAGACACTCGTGATTTAGGGCTATATAAGTAAACATTGAATGATTGGTTGATTGAAATTAAGCCGCTAAAATACTGTAACTCGGCCGCTCACTAGTGTGTAACTCAAATACTCTCTACGTATTCTACTTGTATTTTTAAATTGCCTATCATTATGTCATGTCAATATTGTTGCGTATTTCCAATCCTGTGTCACGTTAATTGTGGATGTTAGATGCGCCATAAAAAGGACAACAGATGGTGCTAAATCTGGTGCAGCCATCTTCTTAACGTAACTGCAAAATAAACAAATACAAAACTCAGGGTGACCACTCCCCCATCGGAGCCTAGTCTGTGATTACGGAGTGAGTGTGAGAGAGAGATGCTGCTTATTAACACAAACAATATTTACTGCTCCTCTTGCGAATATGTGAGAGCTGGAATCATTGAAGGACGAGAGCTCAAATCAAAGCACGACGTGTGTTAACATTAGAATGCTCGAAGAAAACATGTAATTACTGGCAACGTTGACATTCTCCAGCACTCAGTCAGCCCTCGGAGGAGAAAAGCGCGACTTAAAGACGATT